>NC_081552.1:96805091-96955091 GCF_963082655.1 Stomoxys calcitrans | reverse complement strand
AATTGAATTGAATTGAATTGAATTGAATTGATTGAATTGAATTGAATGAATTGAATTGAATTGAATTGAATTGAATTGATTGAATTGAATTGAATTGAATTGAATTGAATTGAATTGAATTGAATTGAATTGATTGAATTGAATTGAATTGAATTGATTGAATTGAATTGAATTGAATTGAATTGAATTGAATTGATTGAATTGAATTGAATTGAATTGATTGAATTGAATTGAATTGAATTGAATTGAATTGAATTGAATTGATTGAATTGAATTGAATTGAATTGAATTGAATTGAATTGAATTGATTGAATTGAATTGAATTGAATTGAATTGAATTGAATTGAATTGAATTGAATTGATTGAATTGAATTGAATTGAATTGAATTGAATTGAATTGAATTGAATTGAATTGAATTGAATTGAATTGAATTGAATTGAATTGAATTGAATTGAATTGAATTGAATTGAATTGAATTGAATTGAATTGAATTGAATTGAATTGAATTGAATTGAATTGAATTGAATTGAATTGAATTGAATTGAATTGAATTGAATTGAATTGAATTGAATTGAATTGAATTGAATTGAATTGAATTGAATTGAATTGAATTGAATTGAATTGAATTGAATTGAATTGAATTGAATTGAATTGAATTGAACTAAATAAAACAAGTAAAAGCGTGCAAAGTTCGGCCGGGCCGAATCTTATATACCCTCCACCATGGAGCGCATTTGTCGAGTTCTTTTCCCGGGATCTCTTCTTAGACAAAAAATGATATAAGGAAAGATTTGCTTTGCTATTAGAGCGATATCAAGACAGACCTGTGTAAAATGTCAGTCAATTCGAATAAGAATTGCGTCCTTTGGGGGCTCAAGAAGTAAAATAGAGAAATCGATTTATATGGGAGCTGTATCGGGCTATAGACCGATTCAGATCATAATAAACACGTATGTTGATAGTCTTGAGAAGATCCGTAGTACATAATTTCAGGCAAATCAGATAATAATTACGACCTCTAGAGGTTCAAGAAGTCAAGATCCCAGATCGGTTTATATGGCAGCTATATCAGGTTATAAACCGATTTGAATCATACTTAGCACAGTTGTTGGATATCATAACAAAACACGTCGTGCAAAATTTCATTCCAATCGGATAAGAATTGCGTCCTCTATGGCAGCTATATCAGGTTATGGACCGATTTGAACCATTCCAATCGGATAAGAATTGCTCCATCTAGAGGCTCAAGAAGTCAAGACCCAAGATCGGTTTATTTGACAGCTATATCAGGTTATGGACCCATTTGAACCATACTTAGCACAGTAGTTAGAAGTGATACTTAAACACTATGTGCAAAATTTCAGAAAAATCGGATGAGAATTGCGTCCTCTAGATGCTCAAGAAGTCAAGACCCAAGATCGGTTTATATGGCAGCTATATCAAAATATGGACCGATATGGCCCATTTACAATACCAACCGACCTACACCAATAAAAAGTATTTGTGCAAAATTTCAAGCGGCTAGCTTTACTCCTTCGGAAGTTAGCGTGCTTTCGACAGACAGACAGACGGACGGACGGACGGACGAACAGACGGACGGACATGTCTAGATCGACATAAAATGTCGCGACGATCAAGAATATATATACTTTATGGGGTCTCAGACGAATATTTCGAGTAGTTACAAACAGAATGACGAAATTAGTATACCCCCCATCGTATGGTGGAGGGTATAAAAATTATTTAATAATTATAAGGAATTTTTATACCCACCACCGACGGATGGGGGTACATTAATTATGTCATTCCGTTTGCAACATATCGAAATATCCATTTCCGACCCTATAAAGTATATTCTTGATCAGCGTAATAATCTAAGACGATCTAAACATGTCCGTCCGTCTGTCCGTCTGTCTGTTGAAATCACGCTACAGTCTTCAAAAATAGAGATAATGAGCTGAAACTTTGCACAGATTCTTTTTTTGTCCATAAACAGGTTAAGTTTGAAGATGGGCTACATCGGACTATATCTTGATATAGCCCCCATATAGACCGATCCGCTGATTTAGGGTCTTAGGCCAATAAAGGCCACATTTATTATCCGATTTTGCTGAAATTTGGGACAGTGAGTTGTGTTAGGCCCTTCGACATCCTCCGTCAATTTGGCTCAGATCGGTCCAGATTTGGATATAGCTGCCATATAGACCGATCTTCCAATTTAGGGTTTTAGGCCCATAAAAGCCACATTTATTATCCGATTTTGCTGAAATTTGGAACAGTGAGTTTTCTGAGGCCCTTCTACATCTTCCGTCAATACGGCTCAGATCGGTTCAGATTTTGATATAGCTGCCATATAATCCGATCCTCCGATTTAGGGTCTTGGGCCTATAATAGGCACATTTATTATCGGATTTTGCTGAAATTCGGGACAGTGAGTTGTGTTAGGCCCTTCGACATCGTCCGTTAATATGGCTCAGAGATGTTCAGAATTGGATATAGCTGCCATGTAGACCGATATCTCGATTTAAAGTCTTGGCCCCATTAAAGGCGCATTTATAATCCGATTTCACTGAAATTTGACACAGTGACTTATGTTCGGCTTTTCGACATTCGTGTCGTTTATAGTTCAGATCGGTATGAGGTATATGAGTATAAGGTATGAAATTTTCATACCCGAGGTGGTGGGTATCCAAAGTTCGGCCCGGCCGAACTTAACGCCTTTTTACATGTTTTTTTTTTTTGCGATTTAATACCAATATCAAGTTGGGATATCGCAACTCAATTTCAGCATGTTTTGAACATAATTATAAGCAAAAATTTTTTTTTGCGTTTTAATACCAATTTTATACAAATTTGTCATGATAACCTTTAATTTACTACATATCAAATTGCGATATCTGAACTAAATTTAATACATTACTTCAGTTCATTTCACGATAAGTACAATAAAAATAAACAATTTTTACAATAAAGAGAAACTATTAACATTTAACTATTTTTTTTATCGATATAAACACTACGGCAATAGAAAAGGGGCAAAACTTTTCAAATTTTAATCATGCAAAAACTCTTTCAAAGACTTGGTCAAAGTAAACGATCCACTGCAAAAAAATTCTTAAAAAAAAGTTAATTATTTCAAAAATGTCTCAAGAAAACACAAAGTTTTAAAAATTACTCAATTTTTTTCAAATAGCACATTATTTTGTATAAAGCCCAACCAAAACATTTTACAATAAAACCATAATAGGTACTTTATCCGATTTTCGCCCCCTATTATTCACATTTCGAGGGAATCGGTAAAGAAATGACCATTTAATTGGATTAATACTGCAAATGGAACACATATATGGGAGCTATATCCAATATATATATATATATATATATATATATATATTTTTGAATGTTACTGCTCAACTTTCACAGATTACCATATGAGTCAACTCAACATAGTTTTCTGGAATGCAAATGGCTTGTCAAACCATATATTAGAAGTAAAGGAATTCCTAAGAACAAGACAGATAGATGTAATGCTAATTTGTGAGACACACTTTACACAAAAATCTCATCTTTTAATTCCACAATATGATTTTTATCATGTAAATCACCCTGACAGCAAAGCAAGAGGAGGATCGGGGATCCTAATAAGAAAAACCATAAAACATCACCAAGGAACACATTATTGCGCGCAAGAGATACAAGCAACTAACATTATAGTAGAAGACTGGCTTGGACCATTAACCATCTCCTCAATTTACTGCCCACCGAAACATAACATTAAAAAAGATTTATACATTAGTTTCTTCAGATCACTTGGAAACAAATTCTTAGCTTGTGGTGACTACAATGCTAAACATCCTCTATGGGGCTCCCGACTTACATCTCCAAAGGGAAAACAACTGTTTTACGCCATCAAAGAACTGAACTTGAACGTTAAATCCTCTGGTACCCCAACATATTGGCCCACTGATGTAAATAAAACCCCAGATCTAATTGATTTTTGTGTCTCAAAGGGTATCCCCGAAGGATCACAAAATTGCACATCGATCTGTGAACTCTCTTCCGACCATTCACCGGTTCTCCTTACCGTGCATTGCAAATATATAATACAGGACCAAAAATGTACATTACACAATAAGAAAACCAATTGGCACTATTTTCGGTATCTTTTAAGTACGAATCTAAGTGAGAACATTCCTCTTAAAACAGACGAAGATTTAGTAGATGCAGTGGAACATCTAGTCCGCAATATTCAACTAGCGTCATGGAATGCAACACCTCAGAAAAGTTTCTCCATAAATCACACTACTCCAACAAACGTCTTGAAAAAACTTTTCATTAAACGGAAAGCGAAGAAAACGTGGCAAAGAACGCGATCTCCTGATGATAAGAGGAAACTAAACAAAGCAACAGCCGAACTCAAACTTCTTCTACAGAATATACAAAATGAAAATTTTGAAAAAAATATTCAGGGTCTTGGTCCAAACAAGTCTACAGATTATTCCCTGTGGAAAGTGACCAAATCTATCAAGAGATACCCAAAAATAAATCACCCAATAAGAAAACCCGATAGTTCTTGGACAAAGAGTAACTTAGAAAAAGCAACTACATTTGCAAACCACTTATTTGATGTATTTACCCCAAATACAAATGAAGTTGTACCAGAAAATATTAAAAAAATCCTAGATGAAACCCACCAACTTGATCTGCCCATTAAAAAATTTTCGAAGGCTGAAGTTATTAAAGTTATCAACACCCTTAAAGCAAATAAAGCACCTGGTTATGATTTGATTACACCAACTATCTTAAAAGAACTTCCTGCAAATGCTTTAAATTTATTGACCTACATATACAACGCATGCTTGACTCGATGCTTTGTACCCCCGCAATGGAAGGTTGCGCAAATAACAATGATTCAAAAACCTGGCAAACCCACAGACCAAGTAAAGTCTTATCGTCCAATTAGTCTGCTGTCTGTACTTTCCAAAGTTCTTGAAATTCTATTTTTAAAGCGATTAACGCCAATTGTAAATCAAAAAGAACTTATCCCTGACCATCAATTTGGGTTCAGGAAAAATCACGGCACAATAGAACAAATCCATCGTCTGGTTGAAACAATACACAACGCGTTTGAATCCAAAGAATTTTGTACAGCTGCATTCCTGGATATATCGCAAGCATTTGATAAGGTATGGCACGAGGGCTTACTTTACAAAATAAAAAAGCTGTTACCAATCAATTTTTATCTGTTTATTAAATCGTATATTAACGATCGGCATTTTTATGTTCAAGAAGCCGGTGAAGCAAGTACCATCAAGAATATTCGTGCCGGTGTACCACAAGGTAGTGTACTTGGTCCACTGCTATATCTCTTATTTACAGCTGACCTTCCACGATCACAGAATGCTGTGATCGGGACTTTCGCTGATGATACAGCGGTATTAGCTGTCAGTAAAGATGCACAAAAAGCGAGTAATGCCCTCCAAAAGTACTTAAACACGTTATCGGTATGGCTACGTGAATGGCGTATAAAAGCCAATGAGTCAAAATCTACCCAAGTTACATATACATTGAAACATGCCACATGTCCCCCTGTTCAATTGAACCAAATTGAGATCCCACAGAAAGATGAAGCCCTATATCTTGGAATTTATCTAGATAGAAAACTTAAATGGAAGAAACACATCCAAACTAAAAGAAAGGCTCTCGATATTCAACTGAGAAAAATGAAATACCTAATTGGATACCGCTCGAAACTCTCTTTGGAAAACAAAATCCTCATATACAAATGCATATTAAAACCAATCTGGACATATGGCATCCAATTATGGGGGACCGCCTCAAATACCAATATAAAATTACTGCAACAGTTTCAATCTAAAGTACTAAGAATAATTACAAATGCCACAACATACGTTACCAACGAACGCCTACATAAGGATCTAAACATAAAAACAGTAAAGGAAGAGATTTCATCGCAATTAATGTCATATAAATTAAGAATTGACGACCATCCAAACCCCCTAGCGGCCAACTTAATGTCAAATCGGGAAACTTTTACAAGGCTAAAACGAAAAGCACCACAAGATCTAATCGCATAAATAAAATCTTTGTATAAATATTGTTCCTCAAACTGAAATTTATGTATGTATATGTTAAATGGATTGACCACTGGGTTAATACCATCTAAAAGAAATTTAAAACACCAGAATAATGTTAAATATCAATGTTAGATAGATCGCATTAATAAAAATTACAAAAAAAAAAAAAAAAAAAAAAATATATATATATATATATATATATATATATATATAGATCTGAACCGCTCTCTATGAAATTCACCAGTAATATTGAGAGTGATCAGAAAATCTTTCCTGCCAAATTTCAAGAGAATCGGTAAACAAATGGTAATTTTTTTGCATTATAACAGCAAATCGGACAAACATATATATGGAAGCTATATCTAAATCTCAATCGATTTTTTCCAATTTCAATAAGCTTTGTGTCTAGGGCGAAAAACATGCCTGTACCAATTTGAAGACGATCGGATAAAACTGCGACCTGTCTGTAAATAAATAAACATAGACAGACAGACGGACAAAGCTAAATCGAATCAGAAAGTGATTCTGAGTCGATCTATATAGTTATGAATGGGTATATATCTCTTCCTTTTGGGTGTTACAAACAAATGCACTAAGTTATCATACCCTCTACCACAGTAGTGATACACCACTATATACTAAATCATGTATATATATATATATAAATCATGTATAACATATTAAAAACAATTAACCATCGTTTCCAATGTTTTATGTAAATAAATGTGCTTAAAAAATTAAAAAAATTGAATTTTCATTTGCATATGATGATTACATAAAGCAAATCTTGGTATTCCTAGAAAGTTTATGATTTCTATTTGTTCAGCTAAAAAAATCCTTCAAATCAACTACATTTTGTAAAAATTTTAAGTTAAAATTTATGCTTTTTTTAATTTGCCCTATACTATTCAAATTTAGGCTTTTTTATAAGCTAATTTTTAAAAATTTATGTTCCACTTGAAGAAAATCGATTTTACGATCGTCGAACTGAGAACAATTAAACTTTTATCATAAGTTAATAAAAGCGTTGTCTACCAAAGTAGTATTTTACTTGTTAAATATAATTTTGGTTTAGTAAAATTACTTACCATTTCAAGTTTACGATCTATTTACGTACCTATTACTAACTAAAGATGTGCAAAATTTAATTAACATTTGGAATTTCTTTTTGTTTTATGCAAATTTTAACCGAATTATATTAGAATTGACTTACTGAAGGAATGCAAATGAAAGTTTGGCCTTCCTTTAAAGAAGACGGGCACATATAACACGTTTTTTATTTCATTCTATAAACCACTTTTCTCTGAGTGTGAAGATCACATCCTCATAAAATGAAGAGATGAACTCTATTTGAAATTAAAGCTAGCAAACTTTATATACCCAGGATAAAATGACAATGCTACCTTTTACTTGCTGACGTTGTCAGTGCTGTTACGGTAGCATAGCGAGAGGCGGGAAAGAGGTTACTCGAACAATTAGTCAAACTTAGGCACAACTGCAATTAAGCTCATATTGTCAACGTGGCGGGTGTAATGCGGCAACTCCAAGTTGATAAAAACTTTGAATAGTTGGTTGAGGATATTTAGAAAACTTTGGTAAGGGGTCGCTTTGGAAATCACAACCACAAACACATCCTAAGAGAACAGCACAATGCAATTCGTAAGGATGCTCCACTTTGGGGTTCCCTCAGGAAATTGATGACCATAAGGAAGTCAAATTTCTTTGAGTTCTAACCAGTGATGATGGTATTAGGGTATTTGTGCTGATTTTTCATGTTGTTATTCAGTATTGGAGATTTAGTCCTTAACCACACAAATCGATTTGATGGTGAGATTGTGTGTATCCCTTCGTTCTTTAGTTTACATTTTGGTAGTTTTATAAGATTCCCTTAAAAGTTGGCTCCTTTAAAAACTGGTAGAAATGCTGCAAAAAAAGTTCGTTATCCACACAATAAGGTATTGTATAACTGGTCAAGGGTGGGGAGTGCAATGTTTAACGAGCCATAAACGATAAATAAGGTCGAATAGAAAGCCTTTTGGTATAAAAGACAAAAAGCAGGTGCTTCCTAATGAATTTGATATTGATTTCTGATCATTATTTTTTTCGTTTGCCTATTTATCAAAATTCAACTGCATCAGCCATTATGGTACTATACGTGATGAGAATGAATAGAAGATTATTGGAAAAGTTAAATCTTCTAATAAGTTAGGCAGATTCGATGATTTTTTTACGGAAGACTATGGAGCTAAATTTTACTTTGTATATTTATTTAGACAATTAAAGAGCTTTTAGTGCAATACCATCCTACGAAAATAGTATATCGCTTAACTAACAGTTTAACAATATAAGTGCCTTTATCTGAATCCCATATGATCTCTATTGGCCTACGAATTTAATACTTTACTTCAGCCCGATATTCTCATGATATCGGACTTAGGGGTGTTTTCGGGGGTAAGGTGGTCCACAAGACACTTGACCCTGAAAAAAATCAGCATCATGGTCTTCTTTTAAATACCATTTATTTAAACCCCATACTAGGTTGTCAAATTCGATTTCTAATCTCAAATACCTTTCCTTTGAGCCACATATTAGCATGGTCAGTAAAAAATTGCTCTTTGTTGGGTATTTTGGGAAAGGGGTAAACCCCCAAAAAATTGGTCCCAAGAGTGGGTATCAATTCTTGCTCTACCCCCAATTCCTTTCATTTAAGCCCCACATATATATATCAATATATCAGCAACGTGCTCTATACTCATATAACTATACTAGCTGACCCGGGCCCGCTCCGCTGCGCCTTCTTTTACTTTATATGGAACAAAAGTTTCCTAGGAATATTTATTTTCGACAATTGAAAATCTTTTAGTGACACTTGACACTTGGCCCTGAAAAATATCAGCATCGTGCTTTTCTCTTAAATACCATTTATTTAAACCCCTCATTGGCTTATGAGGAGTTCACAGGATGAGGCGTCCCCCAAACACATGGCACCAAAATAGGTTATTAAATTCGTTTTCTAATCTCAAATACCTTTCATTTGAGCCACATATTGGCATGATCGAAATTTTTTTCACTTTTGGTGGTGTTTTGGTAAAGGGAATTGATGCCCTAAATACATGGTCCTACATTTGGATATCAAATTCGTATTCTACTCCCAAAAAAAGCCCCATATTGCAATGGTCATAAAAAAATTGCTGTTTGTGGGGTATTTTGGGTATCAATTCTTGCGAAAATGGGTATCAATTCTTGCTCTACCCCCAATAACATTCATTTAAGCTCCACATTGACATGATGGGTAAATATGCCCTTTTTAGGGGAGTTTTGGCGATTGGGGTGGTCCCCCAAACATTTAGCCCGGAAAATATATCAACAACGTACTCTATTCTCATATATCTATATATCATTTGTTTGAACCCCATATTGCCATTGCCCTCAAAATTAGATACCAAATTCGTTTTCTAATCTCATTAAAACACCTTATTGCAAAAGTCAGCAAATATGTCCGGTTTGCGGTATTGGGCCTAAATACTATGAATATTTAGTTCCACTCTCTTTAAGACCCAAATTGTCTTGGTGAGCAAATACGTCCTATTTGGGGGTTGTTATTGTGGTGGGACGTCCGCTGGACAGTTTGCCCCTAATGTTGATATCAGATACGTGATCTACTCCCACATACTCTTATTTTGAGCTCCATATTTCCATAGTCAGCAAACATGACCGGCTGGGGGGTGTTTTGGGGGATGGGCGGCCTTTCAGTGAGTTGGCCTTGAAAATATATATCGGATTCGTGTTCCACTTTAAAACACCTCTTATTTGAACCTCATATTGCAATATTCAGAAAATACTTCCTATTTGGGTGGTGTTGTGGGGTGGCCTCAATAGACATTTTCCCGAATATTGATATCAGATTCGTGCTTTACTCCCAAAGACTTTTCATTTGAGCCCCATATTGCTATTTTAGTAAATTTGTCCCCTTGGGGGGATGCTTTTGAAAGAGGCGGCACCCTTAACACTTGGTCCCATATTTGGATATCAGATTCAAGTTCTACACTTAAATACCTTTTACTTAAGCCCCATATTCCTATGGTCAGTAAATAAGTCCTGTTTGGGGAAGGGGTGGACCCCCGATACGTGGTCCCACATTAGGATATTAGTTTCGTATTCTATTCGCAAATACCTTTCATTTGAGTCCCATATTGCCATGGTCGTTGAATATGTCCGATTTAGGGGTGTTTTGGGGTTTAGGGTGATCCCCTAGATACGTTTTCTTATCCTAAATACCTTTTATTTGAGTCCCATATTGTCGTGGTTGGTCTAAATATATATTTGGTAGGTTTTAGGGTGGGTCGGCTCCCCTAGGTACCCTATCTGAAATTTGAATACCAAATCTTTATTATACCCACCACCAAAGGATGGGGGTATATTCATTTTGTCATTTCGTTTGCAACACATCGAAATATCCATTTCCGACCCTATAAAGTGTATATATTCTTGATCAGCGTAAAAATCTAAGACGATCTAGACATGTCCGTCCGTCTGTCTGTTGAAATCACGCTACAGTCTTTAAAAACAGGGATATTGAGCTGAAATTTTGCACAGATTCTTTGTTGGTCTATAAACAGGTTAAGTTCGAAGATGGGCTATATCTTGATATAGCCCCCATATAGAGCGATCCGCCGATTTAGGGTCTTAGGCCCATAAAAGCCACATTTATCATCCGATTTTGCTGAAATTTGGGACATTGAGTTGCGTTAGGCCCTTCGACATATTTCGACATATTTCGTCAATTTGGTCTAGTTCGGTCCAGATTTGGATATAGCTGCAATATTGACCGATCCTCCGATTTATGGTCTAAGGCCCATAACAGCCACATTTATCATCCGATTTTGCTCAAATTTGGGACTTAGAGTTGTGTTAGGCACTTCAACTTCCTTCGTAAATTTGGTCCAGATCGAGTCAGATTTGGATATAGCTGCCATATAGACCAATCCTCCGATTTAGGGTTCTTAGGCCCACAAAAGCCACATTTATTATAAAGGGTGATTTTTTTGAGGTTAGGATTTTCATGCATTAGTATTTGACAGATCACGTGGGATTTCAGACATGGTGTCAAAGAGAAAGATGCTCAGTATGCTTTGACATTTCATCATGAATAGACTTACTAACGAGCAACGCTTGCAAATCATTTTCAGTGAATCATTTTCAGTGAAATCATTTTCAGTGAATCGACAAATTTTGTTCAGCGATGAGGCTCATTTCTGGTTGAATGGCTACGTAAATAAGCAAAATTGCCGCATTTGGAGTGAAGAGCAACCAGAAGCCGTTCAAGAACTGCCCATGCATCCCGAAAAATGCACTGTTTGGTGTGGTTTGTACGCTGGTGGAATCATTGGACCGTATTTTTTCAAAGATGCTGTTGGACGCAACGTTACGGTGAATGAACACATTTCGAACCGAACACTGATTTTGGTAATAAAATTCAATGATTTGCAAGCGTTGCTCGTTAGTAAGTCTATTCATGATGAAATGTCAAAGCATACTGAGCATCTTTCTCTTTGACACCATGTCTGAAATCCCACGTGATCTGTCAAATACTAATGCATGAAAATCCTAACCTCAAAAAAATCACCCTTTACGATTATGATGAAATTCGGGACAGTGAATTGTGTTAGGCCCATCGACATCTTTCGTCAATTTGGCCCAGATCGGTCCAGATTTGGATATAGCTGCCATATAGACCGATTCTCCGATTAAGGGTCTTTGGCCCATAAAAGCCACATTTATTATCCGATTTTGCTTAAATTTGGGACAGTGAATTGTCTGAGGCATTTCGACATCCTTCATCAATTTGATTAGATCGGTCCAGATTTGGATATAGCTGCCATTTAGACCGATATCTAGGTTTTAGTGTTTGGGGCCATAAAAGACGCATTTATTGTCCGATGTAGCTGAAATTTGAGACAGTGAGTTCAGATAGGCTCTTCGACGTCCTTCTTCAATTTTGCCCAGATCGGTCCAGATTTGAATATAGCTGCCATATAGACCGATCTCTCGATTTAAGGTTTTGGGCCCATAAAAGAGGCATTTATTGTCCCATTTCGAAATTTGGGACAGTGCTTTGTGTTAGGCTCTTCGACATGTTTATGTAACTTGGCCCAAATCGGTCCAGATTTGGATATAGCTGCAATGTAGACCGATAACTCGATTTAAAGTCTTGGCCCCATAAAAGGCGCATTTATAATCCGATTTCTGTGTCAATACACAGTGACTTATGTTAGGCTTTTATACATCCGTGTCGTATATGGTTCAGATTGGTTTATTTTTAGATATAGCTACTGTAATTATTAGTATTTGGTCCAAATCGAAATTTATTTTGATACAACTGATATGGGACAAAAGGTATGAAATTTTCACCGAATTTTGATGAAAGGTGGTTTAGATATATACCCGAGGTGGTGGGTTTCTAAAGTTCGGCCCGGCCGAACTTAATGCCTTTTTACTTGTTTTTAAATCGCTTGTTTTTAAATCGCTTGAATCGCACCAACTATCTCCGAGATTTTGCGTTGCTGAAAATTAGGGTAAGGGGAAGGTTTTTTTGCACGTAGTGTTTTGGTATCACTTCCAACAACTGCGCTAAGTATGGTTTAAATCGGTCCATAACCTGATATAGCTGCCATATAAACCGATCTTGGGGCTTGTCTTCTTGAGCCTCAAGAGGGCGCAATTCTTATCCGATTTGAATGAATTTTTGCATGAAGTATTTTGCTGATTTTTCATACAGTCGGCGTTGACAAATTTTAAGCAAATTTTAAGTATTAATCGAATTGGATCGTCATGTAACTGAGCGTGAGATAGGAGAGAAGTTAAATATACCAAAATCAACCGTTCATTATCACATAAAAAGTCTTGGACTGGTGAAAAAGCTTGATATTTGGGTACCACATGTATTGAAAGAAATTCATTTTTCAAACCGAATCAACGCTTGTGCACCTTATGCACCTATATGCACCCTAAACGCAATGAATTCGATGCGTTTTTAACACGAATCATAACTGGAGATGAAAAATGGATTGTTTACAACAACGTTAGTCGAAAACGATCATGGTCCAAGCATGGTGAACCAGCTCAAACCACTTCAAAGGCTGATATCCACCAAAAGAAGGTTATGCTGTCTGTTTGGTGGGATTGGAAGGGTGTGGTATATTTTGAGCTGCTTCCAAGGAACCAAACGATTAATTTGGATGTTTACTGTCAACAATTGGACAAATTGAATACAGCCATCAAGGAGAAGTGACCAGAATTGGTCAATCGTAAAGGTGTCATATTCCACCAGGACAACGCTAGACCGCACACATCTTTGGTCACTCGCCAAAAACTGAGTGAGCTTGGCTGGGAACTTTTGATGCATCCAACATATAGCTCTGACCTTGCACCATCAGGCTTCCATTTATTTCGATCTTTGCAGAACTCCTTAAATGGTAAAACTTTCGGCAATGATGAGGCTATAAAATCGCACTTGGTTCAGTTGTTTGCAGATAAAGGCCAGAAGTTCTATGAGCGTGGAATACGAAATTTGCCAGGAAGATGGCAAAAGGTTATCGAACAAAATGGCAATTATATATTTGATTAAAGTTCATTCTAAGTTTTATTAAAAATGCATTTACTTTCTTTTAAAAAATCCGCAATTACTTTTTAGGCAACCCAATATCATCCGATTTGCCTGATTTGCCGATTTTGTACAACGGATGCTCTCATGACCATTAACATACGTGTTTATTATGGTCTGAATCGGTCTATAGCCCGATACAGCTCCCATATAAATCGATCTCTCTATTTTAATTCTTGAGCCCCCAAAGGGTGGAATTCTTATTCGAATTGGCTGACATTTTACACAGGTCTCCAACATATGATTGATTTTGGTCCAAGCCGGACCAAATCTTGATAGCGCTCTAAGCAGAGCAAATTTTTTCTTATATCATTTTTTGCCTATGAAGAGATGTCGGGAAGAGAACTCGACAAATGAAATCCATGGTGGAGGGTATATAAGATTGAGGTTGCGGATTTTTAAAGGAAAGTAAATGACTTTTTTAATAAAACTTAGAATGAACTTTAATCAAATATACTTTTTTTATACTTTTTTCTAAAGCTAGCTAAAAGTAATAGCTGATAACTGACAGAAGAAAGAATGCAATTACAGAGTCACAAGCTGTGAAAAAATTTGTCAACGCCGACTATATGAAAAATCCGCAATTACTTTTTGGGCAACCCAATATTTTGCGCCCATGTTTTTATAGTACTTTTAGACTATTGTGGAAGCTTGTCCCAGGGTAGGAGGGTTAAAAAAATAATACCGAAAACAGTCAAATGTTAGTTCCTATATTTTATTTATTTGAAGGACAGACAGCATGTCAAAACAGTATTGAAAATAATATGATCTACTTTTAACACACTCACCTGTACCTCTCGCTCTCTTTTTATACCCTCCACCATAAGATGGGGGGTATACTAATTTCGTCATTCTGTTTGTAACTACTCGAAATATTCGCCTGAGACCCCATAAAGTATATATATTCTTGATCGTCGCGACATTTTATGTCGATCTAGCCATGTCCGTCCGTCTGTCCGTCCGTCCGTCCGTCCGTCTGTCCGTCCGTCCGTCTGTCTGTCGAAAGCACGCTAACTTCCGAAGGAGTAAAGCTAGCCGCTTGAAATTTTGCACAAATACTTCTTATTAGTGTAGGTCGGTTGGTATTGTAAATGTGCCATATCGGTCCATGTTTCGATAAAGCTGCCATATAAACCGATCTTGATTCTTGACTTCTTGAGCCTCTAGCGTGCGCAATTCTTATCCGATTGGAATGAAATTTTGCACGACGTGTTTTGCTATGAAATCCAACAACTGTGCCGAGTATAGTTCAAATCGGTCCATAACCTGATATAGCTGCCATATAAACCGATCTTGGGTCTTGACTTCTTGAGCCTCTAGAAGGCGCAATTCTTATCCGACCAGAATAAATTTTGCACGACGTGTTTCGTTATTATATCCAATAACTGTGCCAAGTATGGTTTAAATCGGTCCATAACCTGATATAGCTGCCATATAAACCGATCTTGGGTCTTGACTTCTTGAGCCTCTAGAGTGCGCAATTCTTATCCGATTGGAATGAAATTTTGCACGACGTGTTTTGCTATGATATCCAACAACTGTGCCAAGTATAGTTCAAATCGGTCTATAACCTGATATAGCTGTTATATAAACCGATCTTGGGTCTTGACTTCTTGAGCCTCTAGAGGGCACAATTCTTATCCAATTTGAATGAGTTTTTGCGCGACGTGTTTTGTTATGATATCCAACATCTGTGCCAAGTATAGTTCAAATCGGTCCATAACCTGATATAGCTGCCATATAAACCGATCTTGGGTCTTGACTTCTTGAGCTTCTAGAGGGCGCAATTCCTATCCGATTTGGCTGAAATTTTGCATGACGTATTTTATTTTTACTTTCAACAACTGTGTCAAATAAGGTTCAAATCGGTTCATAACCTGATATAGCTGCCATATAAACCGATCTGGGATCTTGACTTCTTGACCCCTAGAGGTCGCAATTATTATCCGATATGCCTGAAATTTTGTACGACGGATCCTCTCATGACCATCAAAAAACGTGTTTATTATGGTCTGAATCGGTCTATAGCCCGATACAGATCCCATATAAATCGTTCTCTTTATTTTACTTCGTGAGCCCCAATGGGCGCAATTCTTATACGAATTAGCTGAAATTTTACACAGGTCTCCAACATATAATTTAATTGTGGTCCGAACCGGACCATATCTTGATATCGTTTTAATAGCAGAGCAACTCTTTTCTTATATCCTTTTTTGCCTAAGAAGAGATGCCGGGAAAAGAACTCGACAAATGCGATCTATGGTGAAGGGTATATAAGATTCGGCCCGGCCGAACTTAGCACGCTTTTACTTGTTCTTTGTTCGGGATTGGTTGGCTATTCAAATAATTTCTATCTCTCAATAGATGGCGCTGAATTTGTTGTTGGTGATGCTCACAGTTGATTCCCATCACATTGCCATCATTTTGACTATTTTTGAATTCAATCCAATTTCCACTTTATGTCACCGTTGCGCATGGGTAAGAATCATGTCAAAAATATCAGAAAAACATTTTGAGCACTGTATATTCCTTCACTAATAGTTGCGACAAATTCTTTACAGATATGAACCGATTTCCCGATTTTAATTCTTGAGCCACTATAGGGCTCAATTCTTATTAAATTTTGGCTGACATTTTGCACAATTACTTTTACTCCAACAGCATAACCAAGCATGGTCCGAATCGGTTGATAACTTGAAATAGCGCCAATAGCTTTGCAAGCTATAACCTGATATAGCTGACATATAAACCGATCTTGGGTTTTGACTTCTTGAGCCTCTAGACTGCACAATTTTTATCCGATTTGACTGAAATTTTGCACGACGTGTTTTCTTATGATATCCAATAAGTGTGCCAAGTATGGTTCAAATCGTCCAATATGTTTGTTTGGGGTAGTTTTTGGGGATAGACGACTCCTCGCATACTTGATACAAATTTTTAATATCATATTCGTACTCCCCAATACATTTCATTTGGTACCCAGATTGTCCCTTTCGATCCACTTTTTTTAGGTGGTGTTTTTTGGGTAGCGGGGGAGGGTCTGCCCCCTTCCAATATCGACAAACAAAAAAGCCTTTTCCTCCTTCCTGACCATTTTCTACTCCCGAATATCTTTCATTCGAGTCCCATATTGTCATTATCGTCTTATAAACCTATTTTAGGGGGTTTGGGGTCGTGGCGGCTCCCCAGTTACTTGGATCCAATTATTAATATGAAATTCGTGGTGTACTCCTGAATATCTTTCATTTGAATCCCATATTGTCCCAATTGGTTCACTTTTATTTTGGGGTCGTACTTTTATGGTAAAGGGGAGGGCTAGGGAGCCCGCTACTCTCATGATATCTGATTTAGGGGTGTTTTCGGGGGTGAGGTAGGTAGGTTGTAGTGACCCAAAATAGTTTATCAAATTCGTTTTCTAATCTTAAATACCACATATTGGCATGGTCGAAAATTTTTTACCCTTTGCGGGGTGTTTTGGGGAAGGATTGATTCCCTTAATACATGGTCCTACATTTGGATATCAAATTCGTATTCTACTCCCAAATACCTTTATTTGAGCTCCATTTTGCGATGGTCACTAAAAACTTGCTGCTTGTGTGGTATTTTGGGAAAGGCTTGACCCCCAAAAAATTGGTCCCGAAAGTTGGTATCAATTCTTGCTCTACCTTCCAATACCTTTTATTTAATCTCCACATTGACATGGTCGGTAAATATGGCTGATTTAGGGGTGTTTTGGGGAATGGGGTGGTCGCCCAAACACTAAGCCCGGAAAATATATCAGCAACGTGCTCTATTCTCATATATTATGTATCATTTATATGAACCCCATATTTTGGGAAAGGAGTTGACCCCCAGAAAATTGGTCCCGAAAGTGGGTATCAATTCTTTTTCTACCCCCCAAAACCTTTCATTTAAGCTCCACATTGACATGGTCGGTATATATGGCCGATTTAGGGGTGTTTTGGGGGTTGGGGTGGTCCCCCTAGCACTTGGTTCGACAAATAGATATCAGATACGTTTTCTTATCCTAAGTACTTTTCATTTGAGTCCCATATTGTCGTGATTGGTCTAAATATATGTTTGGTAGGTTTGAGGGTGGGGCGGCCGCCCTAGGTACCCCATCCGAAATTTGGATACCAAATTTTTATTTTTAGGGTACTATATGAGGGCACACAAAATTTCGCTTAAATCGCACCACCAATCTCCGAGATCTGGAGTTTCTGAAAACTAGGGTAAGGGGGAGGGTCCGCCCCCTTCAGATATCAAAAAATGTAGTACACTACGGGGATCATTATGCACCATCTGTGAAAATTTCAAGAAAATCGGTTCAGCCGTTTCTGAGTCTATAAGGAACACACAAACAAACAAACAATTGATTTTTATACCCTCCACCATAGGATGGGGGGTATACTAATTTCGTCATTCTGTTTGTAACTACTCGAAATATTCGTCTGAGACACCATAAAGTATATATATTCTTGATCGTCGCGATATTTTATGTCGATCTAGCCATGTCCGTCCGTCCGTCTGTCTGTCGAAAGCACGCTAACTTCCGAAGGAGTAAAGCTAGCCGCTTGAAATTTTGCACAAATACTTTTTATTAGTGTAGGTCGGTTGGTATTTTAAATGGGCCATATTGGTCCATGCTTTGATATAGCTGCCATATAAACCGATCTTGGGTCCTGATTTCTTGAGCCTCTAGAGTACGCAATTCTTATCCGATTGGGATGAAATTTTGAACGACGTGTTTTGTTGTGATATCCAACATCTGTGCCAAGTATGGCTTAAATCGGTCCATAACCTGATATAGCTGACATATAAACCGATCTTGGGTTTTGAATTCTTGAGCCTCTAGACTGCACAATTTTTTCCGATTTGACTGAAGTTTTGCACGACGTGTTTTGTTATGATTTCCAACAACTGTGCCAAGTATGATTCAAATCGGTGCATAACCTGATATAGCTGTCATATAAACCGATCTGGGATCTTGACTTCTTGAGCCTCTAGAGGTCGCAATTATTATCCGATTTGCCAGAAATTTTGTACGACGGATCCTCTCATGACCATCAACAAACGTGTTTAATATGGTCTGAATCGGTGTATAGCCCGATACAGATCCCAAATAAATCGATCTCTCTATTTTACTTCTTGAGCCCCCAAAGGGTGCAATTCTTATTTGAATTGGCTGACATTTTTCGCAGGTGTCCAACATATAATTTAATTGTGGTCTAAACCAGAACATATCTTGATATCGCTCTATAGCAGAGCAAATCTTTTCTTATATCATTTTTTGCCTAAGAAGAGATGCCGGGAAAAAAACTCGGCCCGGCCGAACTTTGCACGCTTTTACTTGTTATACATAAGATTGCTCCTTCCGGATCATTCCCAACAATCTGTGAAAATTTGAAAGAAATCGGTTCAGCCGTTTTGGAGTCTACACGGAACAAACAAATTCACAAACCCACAAACAAACAAACTTAAAAGCAAATAAACAAACAAACATACAAACAAACACAAATTCATTTATATATATATATATATATATATATATATATATATATATATATATATATATATATATATATAGTAGATTGTTATTTCTGAGTTGAATATTGTCACGTAGATTGTCTAGAATAACTTAACACTAGAAAGAGCAAATATTTTATTGCACATATTTTGCCTATCTGGTCAAAATGCCTAATTTGATGTTAAGGTATATATAAATTTAATGTTTTTATTAATACATATAAAATCAAAAAAAAAATATGAAATATATTTTTAAATAAATATATCTTACCAATCATTTTGACTGATTTATTTTTTCTAGTGTTAAATTATTTCAATAAAGTGCAACTTTCTAAAATTCCGCTTCCCTGAAAAAAGTTTGATGTTTCTCGATAAACGTGTTATGTATAATTAAAATAACATCCATTCACATTTAAACAAAGTTGACCATCGATAATTCGGACAGTTCGGGGCTAGAAGCGATTATCGCATAATTAAAGTGAAATGTTTTCCTCGTTTTTACAATACATACATAATTTTTTTGTTTCATTTATTTTATTGATTTTTT
Organism: Stomoxys calcitrans; assembly: GCF_963082655.1. NCBI lineage: Eukaryota > Metazoa > Arthropoda > Insecta > Diptera > Muscidae > Stomoxys > Stomoxys calcitrans. The sequence continues at coordinate 96,935,256 of NC_081552.1, read as the reverse complement.
TTTCATTGTAGGTTTTTTAATTCGGAAGTAATTTTTGTATTTTGTTCGCGTGTCTGTCCGTCCCTCTGTTGTAATCACTCTACAGTCTTGAAAAATTGGGATGTTGAGCTGAAATTTGGCACAGATACGTCTTTTTGATGCACGCTGGTTAAGTTCTTAAACGGGCCAAATCGAACATATTTGGATATAGCTGCTATATAGACCGATCTGCCGATAAAGGGTCTGAAGCCCATAAGAACTTTTTTTTACACGATTTCGCTGAAATTTAAAACAAGGGGTAGTTTTACGCCTCCCTACATAGGACCCAAATATGGTTCAGATCGGACGATATTTAGATATAGCTGCCATATAGACCGATCTGGTCTGAAGCCAATAAGAAAGACGGGTCTGAAGCCCATAAGAGCTCTATTTATTACCCGATTTCGCTGACATTTGAAATAGTGGGTAGTTTTAGGTCTCCCGACATCCGTCCCAAATATGGTTCGGATCGGAATATAATTGGATATTGGCCCATAAAAGCTTTATTTTTTAGTCTATTTCGGTAAAACTTGAAACAGTGAGTAGTTTTACGCTTCCTAACATCCGACTCAAATATTGTTCTGATCGGAATGTATTAAGATATAACTGTCATATAGACCGATATGCTGGTTAAGGGTCAAAACTCATAAAAGCTTTATTTATTACACGATTTTGTTGAAATTTTAAATACAAAATTCAACAGTGACTTTTATTTATCAGACCACTCAATGTCCGTGACGAATTTGGATGCATAATTATCCAATTTTCACAGGGTTGTGACGAAAGGGGGTTTACATATATACCCGAGGTGGTGCGTATCCAAAATTATGGCCCGGCCAAAGTTAAGGCCTTTTTATTTGCTTTGATTCGGACCATAATAAAAACGTATGTTGATGGCCATGTAAGGATCCGTCGTACATAATTTCAGGCAAATCGGATAAAATTGCGACTTCTAGAAGCTCAAGAAGTCAAGATACCAGATCGGTTTATATAACAGCTATATCAGGTTATGAACCGATTTCAACTTTATTTGGCACAGTTGTTGAAATTCATAATAAAATACGCCATGCAAAATTTCAGCCAAATCAGATAGGAATTGCGCATTCTAGTAGCTCACGAAGTCAAGTCCCCAGATCGGTTTATATGACAGCTATATCAGGTTATGGACCGATTTGAACCATACTTGGCACAGTTGATGGATATCATAACAAAATACTTCGTACAAACTTTTAATTAAACCGGATAAGAATTGCGCCGTCTAGAGGCTCAAGAAGTCAAGATTCAAGATCGGTTTATATGGCAGCTATATTAGGTTATGGACCGATTTGAACCATACTTGGTACAGTTGTTGGAAGGCATAGCGAAACACGTCGTGCAAAATTTCTTTCCAATCGGATAAGAATTGCGCCCTCTAGAGGCTTAAGAAGTCAAGTCCCCAGATCGGTTTATATGGCAGCTACATCAAAACATGGACCGATATGGCCCATTTACAATACCAACCGACCTACACTAATAAGAAGTATTTGTGCAAAATTTCAAGCGGCTAGCTTTACTCCTTCGAAAGTTAGCATGCTTTCGACAGACAGACGGACGGACGGACGGACATGGCTAGATCGACATAAAATGTCACGACGATCAAGAATATATACACTTTATGGGGTCTCAGACGAATATTTCGAGTAGTTACAAACAGAATGACGAAATTAGTATACCCCCATCTTATGGTGGCGGGTATAAAAAAGACTAAGTGATGACTATTTAATAGGTAGTTATATTGTCATTTATAGGCCTCCACCACAAATCATCCTTTCCAAGCGAGTAGCACTAACATATAAATTAGCGCCATATACTGGCTGTTTTAAATTGGATTTAGTTGAACCAATTGGAAACAGCCAGTAGATGGCGCTAATTTGAAGAAGCCAACATGAACAGAGAGAGGGCAGAGTGGTCAAAAATAATCATACAGCATTTAAAACAACCTATACGGTATGGGAATATCGTTGCGGTTGTTTGCGCTATTAATTTCAACTTTCCCAGTAGAGAGTAGGGAGTAGAGCACGAAATTCACGTTCACTTTTGAGACAAGTCTCTGGGGGCCCACAACACCCATAAGAAAATCTGTTACTAACCATTGCAATGGGGGGTTTAAAAAAGAAGTATTTGAGAGTAGAAAACTCCACAGGAAGGTTTGGTTAGATAAGGTTTAAATGACAGTCTGCCATCAGACTCACCTAGACGTTTTCGTCCATTGTGATACCACAGGAACAGAAGAAGGAAGATGCCTTCTAGTTCCTACCGTTGAATCATCCAGATCGCTTTAAAAAGCCTAATAACTTGCGACAGTTATCGGACAGGTTCTCGAAGAAATGAGAACCTAAAGTGGAACTCCTTCTAACTGCTATTGCGGGGCACACACACAGAAGGTGTTCTATAGTCTCTTCTTCTTCGATGTCCCTACAGCTTCTGCAAAAGTCGTTGCTGGCAACCTTTAGTCTCTCAGCATGTTTTCCGATTAGACAGTGATCTGTCATGACGGACACAATGACTGAGACATCTGTTCTAGCCAATGACAGCAATGCGGAAAACCTCTTCAAGTCTAGATGAGGCCACATAGTTTTGGAATGCTCACAGCCCCTTCTTTGTGACCATCTATCATTCGTTGTCCTTCAGGCCTGGCCTGAAAACTTAGCCTACATGTCGCTAGAGGCATACCCACAGATTCCAGTGCCCCTAGAATGTGTAGGGTATTTTCTAGACTCGCAAGCTCGTCCGCTACACAATTCCCTGGGATATCTCTGTGACACGGCACCCAGAACAGGTGAGTTTTGAAATGTTTAGCCATCTCGTTGAGAGATCTGCGACTGTCGATGGCGGTTTTTGTGTTCAGAAATAAGTTCTTCAGTGATTTAATGGCTGTCTTAAGAGATATTTATGTCAATCGTCGTAATGACATTATATCCTAGCCATTCCACCACTTTCTTAATTGCAAGGATCTCTGCTTGATACACACTACAGTGGTCGGGTAACCTTTTCGATATGACCAGTTTAGATCTTTAGAGTACACCCCAAAGCCCACCTGGTCGCTTAATTTGGAACCATCCGTATAGAAGTCTATGTAACTTCTGTTACCAGAAATATCGTAGTTCCAATCGGTTCTATCAGGAATAGTGGTACAGTAATTTTTTTCAAAAAGCGGCACAGGTTGGGTGTAATCCACACTGCCTGAAACATCGGATATTGTATTGGCTTTTATGGGTCTTAGACCCTAAATCGGAGGATCGGTCTATATGGCAGCTATATCCAAATCTGAACCGATCTGAGCCAAATTAACAAGGGATGTCGATGGGCCTTACACATTTCACTGTCCCGAATTTCATCAAAATCGGATAATAAATATGGCTTTTGTGGGCCTAAGACCCTAAATCGGAGGATCAGTCTATATGGCAGCTATATCCAAATCTGAACCGATCTGGGCCAAATTGACGAAGGATATCGAAGGGCCTAACACAACTCACTGCCCCAAATTTCAGCAAAATCGGATAATAAATGTGGCTTTTATGGGCCTAGGACCCTAAATCGGCGGATCGGTCTATATGAGGGCTATATCAAGATATAGTTCGATATAGCCCATCTTCAAACTTAACCTGCTTATGGACAAAAAAAGAATCTGTGCAAAATTTCAGCTCAATATCTCTAATTTTAAAGACTGTAGCGTGATTTCAACAGACAGACGGACGGACATGTCTAGATCGTCTTAGATTTTTACGCTGATCAAGAATATATATACTTTATAGGGTCGGAAATGGATATTTCGATGTGTTGCAAACGGAATGACAAAATGAATATAACCCCATCCTTCGGTGGTGGGTATAAAAATGTTTAGGATACATAATTTTTTTTTTTTGTCTTTTCCACCAAAATTACTTCTTAAAATATTCAATATTTTTATACCCTCCACCATAAGATGGGGGGTATACTAATTTCGTCATTCTGATTGTAACTACTCGAAATATTCGTCTGAGACCCCATAAAGTATATATATTCTTGATCGTCGTGACATTTTATGTCGATCTAGCCTGTCGAAAGCACGCTAACTTCCGAAGGAGTAAAGCTAGCCGCTTGAAATTTTGCACAAATACTTCTTATTAGTGTAGGTCGGTTGGTATTGTAAATGGGCCATATCGGTCCATGTTTTGATATAGCTGCCATTTAAACCGATCTTGGGTCTTGATTTCTTGAGCCTCTAGAGTGCGCAATTCTTATCCGATTGGAATGAAATTTGGCACGACGTATTTTGTTATGACATCCAACAACTGTGCCAAGTATGGTTCAATTCGGTTTATAACCTGATATAGCTGCCATATAAACCGATCTTGGGTCTTGACTTCTTGAGCCTCTAGAGAGCGCAATTCTTATCCGATTGGAATGAAATTTTGCACGACGTGTTTCGTTATTATATCCAACAACTGTTCCAAGTATGGTTCAAATCGGTTTATATCCTGATATAGCTGCCACATAAACCGATCTGGGGTCTTGACTTCTTGAGCCTCTAGAGTGCGCAATTCTTATCCGATTGGAATGAAATTTTGCACAACGTATTTTGTTACGATATCCAATAACTGTGCCAAGTATGGTTCAAATCGGTCCATAACCTTATTTAGCTGTCATATAAACTGATCTTGGGTCTTGACTTCTTGAGCCTCTAGAGGGCGCAATTCTTATCCAATTTGAATGAATTTGGGCACGTAGTATTTTGTTATAATGTCCAACAACTGTGCCAAATATGGTTCAAATCGGTTCATAACCTGATATAGCTGTCATATAAACAGATCTGGGTACTTGACTTCTTGAGCTTCTAGAGGGCGCAATTCCTATCCGATTTGGCTGAAATTTCGCAAGACGTTTTTTTATTGTTACTTTCAACAACTGTGTCAAAAAAGTACAAGTCGGTTCATAACCTGATATAGCTGCCATATAAACCGATCTGAGATCTTGACTTCTTGAGCCTCTAGAGGTCGCAATTATTATCAGATTTGCCTGAAATTTTGTACGACGGATTCTTTCATGACCATCAATAACGTGTTTATTATGGTCTGAATCGGTCCATAGCCCGATACAGCTCCCATATAAATCGATCTCCATATTTTACTTTTTGAGCTCACAAAGAGCGCAATTCTTATTCGAATTGGCAGACATTTTACACAGGTCTCCAGGTCTCGCTCTAATAGCAGAGCAAATCTTTTCTTATATCATTTTTTTTTGCATAAGAAGAGATGCCGGGAAAAGAACTCGACAAATGCGATCCATGGTGGAGGGTATATAAGATTCGGCCCGGCCGAACTTAGCACGCTTTTACTTGTTTTAATTAAATTTAGCACTTGAGTTCGTGAAACGTAACTACAAATAATGGCATATAAATTTCAATTTTTTTATTTTTCAACTCAATAATATTCACAAAACATTATTTTCTTATTCTCATAACGACCGCCATTTTTGCGGTATAAAGCTCAAATCAATGCAATATTTGTCATAATACGACCCTTTCATATAGCGCATCAACCAATCCAGCAACAACATCAACGACAGAGTGGAGGCCTTCATGCTGATCATCGACTTTGTTGGTGAGTTTTTAAGAACTATCATAAATAAGTGAGTACATGAACGAAAGTAAATATATAAGGAAAAAATGTCTTCTTTCACCCAATGAATTGCATCGGTTTGCTTTACATACCTATTTTGTAGAGTGAGAAAACATGTAAGATGACTATCATTATCAACCAGTAATGGAAATTATCTCGCTTTGTTTTGTTTTGTGATTCTATTTATGCCAATAATTCTTAAGAGTCTTTACATGATCCAAACGCTGTCAAATTTCATTTTTTCTTTGTTTTGTTTTGCTACTGGCAAGCAATATTGGATCTTTTCGTTAATCGACACGAACCTTATTGATTTTTCATAAACAGATATCTGTTTTCATAAAGATAATTTTTATTGGGTTTTTTTTTCTCATCATATAGATTAAAAAAAATGAATATCTATCTAGAATGAAATAAGATTTTTATATGCAATTTGTCCATTTATAAGTTCATTCGTTGGAACACCGAAAAATTTGATTATTAATGTACATATAATACTCTAATCTAGTATTTAATCTTAATGAAAAGTGTTTGAGGATTTTTCTGCGTTTACAGAAAACATATCATGAACTTCATAAAAAAGAATGTCTTGAATAAATTTATTAAGAATATCGATATGATGTGTTAAACAGTTTTTTTTTTTTGATGTTTTCATCTCACGAGATGCGGTCATAAAAAGGAGGAGTTAGGTAAATTTTGGGGTTCTTTGCTAAAATACCAAAATGGTCGTGCCCTGAAGAAAATTGGTAGGTGTGGGTTGCGAGGCACTTTCCCCCAACAACATCTGGGAGTGTGTTTAATTAGTATAGTCGGAAAATATCCCCGAATTCATATTTTTCCTACCTTGCTTTTTTTCTACCAATAGCCAAACCTATAGTTTGTCAATAGTCAAATCTTTCCAACTTTGTTTTTTTATTTGAACCCGAATGCATTGTCACAAGTTCCATTTTTTTATACCCTCCACCATAGGATGGGGGGTATACTATTTTCGTCATTCTGATTGTAACTACTCGAAATATTCGTCTGAGACCCCATAAAGTATATATATTCTTGATCGTCGTGAAATTTTATGTCGATCTAGCCATATCCGTCCGTCTGTCTGTCGAAAACACGCTAACTTCCGAAGGAGTAACGCTAGCCGCTTGAAAATGTGCACAAATACTTCTTATTAGTGTAGGTCGGTTGGGATTATAAATGGGCCATATCGGTCCATGTTTTGATATAGCTGCCATATAAACTGATCTTGGGTCTTTACTTCTTGAGCCTCTAGAGTGCGCAATTCTTATCCGATATACCTTTTGGTAGAAATCAGGACCGAACACCGACGCAACACGAGCAGGCCTGTAAAATGGATGGTCTGCCAGAGGCAAGTCCAAAAAGACCTCCTTCAGCCTTTCCGGTATATGCTCGTTTGGAGTGTAAACATGTCGCAGGTCGGTCACCCTAGGCGTTACTATCAACGACTGCGTCGCATCATACACCGAGGTGACCGAAATGCCACAGACGGACTCCGTCGAGACTTGACGTGGTTAGCCTGAGATAGTCTACCATTATTGGCTTTGTATTATGCATGGATCGTGTACCACTCGATCTGGGTAAGATGGACCGACACCTTGTACACGAACCAACAGCCTGGTTGATAATGTCGGCATGACGTGGATGGCAAACAGACTTGTATTCAACGGACGAGCTGCTTTCTGGTCTAGGTTTTGGGCGAGACGCAGAAATGACATACGGACGGGACCTTGCACCTTGACGGGGACGTGATGAAGCTTTTTTGTCTGGACCTGCAATTCTCTGATTATCGTGCAACAAGAAGTGATGATAGCCTCAACATTTGCGGCAGACCTTCCTCGATCCCGCAGTAACGGGAATGGCTGAAACTGGCAACGATTTCGAAACCGCAGTGACTGTTTCAGTTTCCGATTCCGTCAATCTTACTGCTGCTATTGGCTTCACTAGCTCGTGGTCATACTTCGACAAATCGGATTTCCGTATTAACAACATATTATCGATTTCCATAAGTAATTCAATATTGTAGATATTCGTTTAATCCATATTACTACGATAAAAAGAGAGAATTTTATATTCGTTCACGGTTTGGTCGGTAAGAATGATCAACTTCGATATTAGTCGCTCTCCAATGTCATTTGCCGTGCGAATGTACACGACTTGAACGTGTCCGTTAACTCCCGGGACCTAACGTCCACAAGCTCGGAGGGTGACTCTTGTCCCAAATCACGACAAAATCGTCCTTTTCCACTTCTATCTTCTGGAATTTCTACTTGTACCGCATATGTAGATTCTTAAGATATTTTTCCTTCCACCGATTTCAAAAATGCTAGAGCTTGTAACCTTCTAAGCCGATTCACGAGAGACAATGGTTGCTCAATTATGACGGGTGCCGGAGGAGAGAGTGAGGACGCGCCGATTAAAAAAAGTCCGAGTGTCAAATCACCAATTCACTAGGACTATCCGGTTAAAACCTTCTTGTTTGAACCGTTGAGTCGAGCGGACGTTTTGTTATTTCGCTCCGCAAGAATTTTTCCGTAACTCGTAAAAGGTCATTATTTTTGAAAGAAAAAATTAAAGTTACTCAAGGACAGCTACGATACTGCTGTCCATTAGGCGGTTGATTATCTGCGTCTGTTTCCAGTGGAGTGGCAGATCTAGAGCCCGGGAGTGGGTTTAGAATGGTCTCCAAAGGCCAAACAGCTGCGGTGGTGGTATCAGGTCGTAGCATGTTGTCTGCTACTGAAACCTCGAGTGGTGGAGCGGCTGCCCCAGGCTCCACTAGCCGACAGTCGACTGGTCAGCAGGGGCTTTTGCCGACGACACCTGGTTCGTGTCTTAAGGACAAGGCCGAACCTATCCAATCTTCGCATGTCTTTAATTTTCCTAGGCCATCGGTCTTTCCCGGCAAACCAACACGCTCTTTCAGAGGTAGGAATAATAGAAGACTAATCGCTCTCAGGTTTATTGAGAGGCTTGGTGAGAATGTTCCTAATACTCTCACTTTTAGGAACAGAGACTCCCTAAAATGGGCTCTAGGATTCGCTGCACAGGTTACCCCAAAGAATACACGTCTAGATTCGGACCTTTGCTGATGTTGCTAGGGACAGTTTGGCGACGACAGAAGAACAGGGCTGCATACGCAGGAATAGTTGGAGTGGTATAGTCAATGGACTGTCATCAGTATACTTCTATGTCCTTACGGAATTTCCTGGGTCTCCTCCAGTTTGTGACGATGCAGGCTCGTATCAAGGCCGATACAGATTAATTGCCTAAGTGAAGCATCTAAGGAGGAATCGTACACACTGCAAGTGCCCAGTGTCCTGAGGAAGAGTGGTTCCACAGCTTTCTCACCTGCCCCTGGATGAGTACGAAAGCTCATCATGACAAGTTCTAACAAATCTTGTGAGGATGAACTCCTGGTGGAGTCGATGACGAGGCTAACACAACAGTGGTGGAAGTTCTGAATCCTGACTATGGTCCGGTTTCTACAGATAAATGTCCACCATTGTAAGGCCGCTTCGGCAACACTAAAGGTTCTCCTGATGGCTGGGGGATTTGACGTGGTTCTTATTCAGGAACCATGAGTGCGTGGAGGAATGGTTCGTGGACTGAGAATTCTGGGATTTAAACCACTCAAGGGTACGGGGAATGGGAGACACAGAGCCTGTTTTCTTTCAAAGAGTAGTCTAAATGTTTTTCTTTTTGCGTCGATAAGCATACCAGCCAGCCCTGAAATAAACAAGGCTCATTACTGGCTGGCACACGACTCAGAGATTCCGCCTTCAAACCTTAAGTCGCTGGTTGAAACTGCTTCTGTAGGAAAGAAAAGGCTCATTGTGGGAAGTGATGCTAATCCACATAACCAGATATTGGGAAGTTCGGATTTCAACGAAAGGGGTGAGCTGCTTATTGAATATATTATAAGATGCAATCTGGCGATTTGTAATAAAGGTGATAAACCAACCTTTATTACCAGGAACAAGCAGGAGGTACTAGATATTACCTTTGTATCGGAAGATATAAGTGGAAGAATATGCGACTGGGAAGTGTTGGATGACCACAGCATCTCTGATCATCGTTATATTAGTTTTAGCCTTGGAGAAAATACTGAAGTAGTGGTCCCTTGGCTAAACAGATGAAAGGTGGATTGGGATAAATTTCGGCACAAATTCTGCACCACTATCCTTTCTAGACTAGAAAAGGAAGTGGAAACTACGGAGGATATAGACATAGTGGTCAAGCGGCTCACGAAGGCCCTGAATGACTCGCTTGTGAGCATGCCCAGTGCCAAACCAAGCGGCAAACAGCGACCGCCATGATGGACCCCAGAGCTGGTTGTTCTAAGGAAGGACTGCAGAAAAATCTTCAACAGAGAACAAGTAAAAAGGCGTTAAGTTCGGCCGGGCCGAACTTTGGATGCCCACCACCTCGGGTATATATGTAAACCACCTTTCATCAAAATTCGGTTAAAATTTCATGCCTTATACTCATATACCTCATACCGATCTGAACTATATACGACACGGATGTCGAAAAGTCGAACATAAATCACTGTGTCAAATTTCAGTGAAATCGGATTATAAATGCGCCTTTTATGGGCCCAAGACTTTAAATCGAGATATCGGTCTACATGGCAGCTATATCCAAATCTGGACCGATTTGGGCCAAGTTGCATAAACATGTCGAAGAGCCCAACACAAGGCACTGTCCCAAATTTCGGCGAAATCTGAAATGTGGCTTTTATGGGCCTAAGACCCTAAATCGGCGGATCGGTCTATATGAGGGCTATATCAAGATATAGTTCGATATAGCCCATCTTCAAACTTAACCTGCTTATGGACAAAAAAAGAATCAGTGCAAAATTTCAGCTCAATATCTCTATTTTTAAAGACTGTAGCGTGATTTCAGCAGACAGACGGACAGACGGACGGACATGTCTAGATCGTCTTAGATTTTTACGCTGATCAAGAATATATATCGGACAGTGAATGAGCATTTTATGGGCCCAAAACCATAAATCAAGAAATCGGTCTATATGGCAGCTATATCCAAATCTGAACCGATCTGGACCAAATTGAAGAAATATGTCAAAGGGCCTAACACAACTCATTGTCCCAAATTCCAGCAAAATCGGATAAAGAATGTGGCTTTTATGGGGCTTACACCATAAATCGGAGGATCGATCTATATGGCAGCTATATCCAAATCTGAACCGATCTGAGCCAAATTAACAAGGGATGTCGATGGGCCTTACACATTTCACTGTCCCGAATTTCATCAAAATCGGATAATAAATATGGCTTTTGTGGGCCTAAGACCCTAAATCGGAGGATCAGTCTATATGGCAGCTATATCCAAATCTGAACCGATCTGGGCCAAATTGACGAAGGATATCGAAGGGCCTAACACAACTCACTGCCCCAAATTTCAGCAAAATCGGATAATAAATGTGGCTTTTATGGGCCTAGGACCCTAAATCGGCGGATCGGTCTATATGAGGGCTATATCAAGATATAGTTCGATATAGCCCATCTTCAAACTTAACCTGCTTATGGACAAAAAAAGAATCAGTGCAAAATTTCAGCTCAATATCTTAATTTTTAAAGACTGTAGCGTGATTTCAGCAGACAGACGGACGGACATGTCTTGATCGTCTTAGATTTTTACGCTGATCAAGAATATATATACTTTATAGGGTCGGAAATGGATATTTCGATGTGTTGCAAACGGAATGACAAAATGAATATACCCCCATCCTTCGGTGGTGGGTATAAAAAGTCGCAAGAAAACCGAACGATTGGGACATGTATAAGTCTGAGGTAAAAATATATAAGGGCGAACTTAGAAAGGCTCAGAACAAATCTGTATATAATTCTGCAGCTCCGTGGAGGTACATCTCAGGCATCTAGGCTAAGAAAGATTCTGTCCTCGAGACCAATTACGGTGGGGTATATTCAGAAGTCAGAGAGTGTATGGATAATGTCTAGTGAGGAAAGACTAGAACTACTCGTTGATACACATTTCCCAGGAAATTTTCCAACGGACAACTTGGTGCCAAAACAGGTTGTCACTGGAATGCATTTGACGGAGATTATTATGGAAATTGTTTCTGAGCCGAAAATCCTTTGGTTTGAAAGTCTCGACTGCTTTAAGTCGGCAGGCCCTAATGATATATCACCGGTTGAATTACAAGCTGTGTCTGATAGACTGGTTCCCTGGCTTAAGAAGATATACTCTGCTTGCATCGGAATGTAATATATACCTGTGGGATGGAGGGACACGAAGGTAACATTCATTCCGTAAGCAGGAAATCCCTACCACACGAAAGCGATAGATTTTCCTTCTATTAGCCTGTCATCCTTTATGCTGAAGACTCTTGTTAGGTTGATAGAAGCATATCATAGGGCAAAGTTTCCCGGAGATCGCCTGTCCCTGCAGCAGCATGCATATATTGTAGTAAACAAAAACCTTGTCGGCTACATAGAGGATTCTCTCGCTTTCATTTCGTAGCATTTCTTGACATTGAAGGTGCCTTCAATAATGTAAAACCGACGGCAACCATGAAGGAGTTGGAGTTTCTGTGCATCAACTCTACCGTAAGAAAGTTTATTAATAACTTACTGACTAAAATATGCATTACGACAGGTTTGGGATCTAACGATCTAAAATATGGGTCAACCTCAAGGAGGTGTACTGTCTCCTTTACTTTGGAATATAGCCATTAACAATATAGTATTATGTCTGGAATAAAAAGACGTAAAAGTTGTCGCGTATGCTGATGACGTGGCAATTGCGGTTAAGGGAAAATTTATCCACCTGTTCCTTAGCATATGGTTTATCCGGTCTCTAAGAACCCGGTCCACCCGGTACTTTTCTAAGGATTGAATTAACGTGTCGGTCCACACATTATTAAATGCCCCGTCGAAGTCAAAGCAAGCCGCCAATGTGTACGTCTTGTCATCGAAGGATTCTTCCGATTTTTTACGACGTGCTCTGTTAAAAAGTTTGCGGACCTCTTTCCCAATGTTGCGAATATACCCGGTCATCCATCCTGATTTCCTTTCTCGAAGAGGACAACTATCTTCGAAAGCCTCCACTAGTGCAGTCGTAATCCTGTTGACATTACCGTCAATGTCTTCTATGCATAGACAATCTGTGACCTCGAAATAAAAGGAATCCAACCTTGCGTTTCACTTTATACCAAGAGGTTTAGAAAAACTAGCTTCTACGAAGGGCAACAATTGCGCATTAACCAGATGCTCTGGATGGAAACAATTTAAAATGGCCTTTTCATTTCCTTAGCTCGAACTTTGCAAAAGAAAGTGACGCAATAAGCTGATCCCTAGCGTCTGAGGTTGTGAGCTCCTGCCAAAACATCATCCACATATGTGGATTTTCGCAGAATGTACGCCGCTAGAAGAAATTCTGTCTCAGTCTCATCAGCCAGTCGCAATAGCGTCCGAATTGGAAGATAAGGCGTACAATTCAAACCGAGGGTCACCGTTTGCAATTTATAATCTTGAATATTTTCTGTTAGCGAGTGCTGAAAGAGAATTCTTTGAAGAGGGATGTACTTAGGGTCCACGTTGATCTGTCTACACATCTGAGTTAAGCACGACTTCAAACACTTGCCGACGAAGTACTAGATCTTGTTATAATGTTGGCCCGAAATGTCAAATATCGTTCAAACTATTCTCGTTAGAAGTTTTATTTGACAACTATAGAACAACTTAGATTCGTAATCTTTCTCGGGGTTTATTACAGGATGATGAGGCAAATAACAAGCAAGAATGTCAGAAGGGGCAGATGCTGGCCTCATATGATCAAGCCGTTAATATTCCATCAGCACCCTATCATAAGCAAATGCGGCCGAGGGCCGTCAGCGATTTCGAGAGGAGGGTCTAAGTTAGGCGTTGGATGGCGCTGGCTCTTAATTAAATACTGAGTGCCAATGATACTCGCGATGACAAAGCGAGTTATTTGCGCCTTCAAATAACCAATGGCCAACATCAGCGTCTGTTCCCAGGTTAGGGGCGGCTGGAGGCGAGCGTCGGATCTTGGAGAAGGCAGTTCGCGACAACGAGGGATGTATGTGCAATCCCACAAAACCTATGCGGTTGGGGCGCTGAGCCAGTAACCCGCCCCGGAAAACTAAAGGAATCACTCTGAGAAACAAAAGAATAGAAAAACGGGCTCCCCCTTGACGTTGACGACCCACGCAAACGCAAAAAAGGACCGTGATTTTCGGATCTGCACCTGGAATGTTCGCACTCTCTATAGAGAAGGTCCATTATACTCGCTGGCGGATACATTAAAGAAGTACAAGGCAGATATTACAGCCTTAAAACGAGTCATGAATTTTACTGTGGAATTGTGGTTAGTCGGAGCCTGAAACATTTTGTCTCAAGCTTTACTCCGGTGGTTGAGAGGCTAGCGATAATCGGCATTAAAGTCACATTCTTTAACATCAGCCTTATTTGTGCCCATTACCCGACGGAAGACAAGGACGAGCATACCAAGGATATTTTTTACGAGCGCCTAGGAAGAGAATATGACCGCTGCCTCATGCGGTAGATAGGGAAGGAAGACATCTTTGGTCCAACAGTCGGAAAATTTAGCCTTCGCGAGATAACGTCCAATAATGGCTTGAGTCTAATAGATTTCGCCGCGGCAAAAAACATAGTAGTTAGCAGAACCAACATAATAATATTCACAGACCCAATTGGCTGTCACCCGATCAACTCGCACCCGTTTGAGCATGGCGAGGAAAATACGATGTAACACTACACGGAAGCTGGACATTGAAAAGCTGCTTGATGAAAGCACTCCTTGTTTCGATGATATTGTATTGCGTTGGCCAAAAAGTAATTGCGGATTTTTCATATAGTCGGCGTTGACAAATTTTTTTTACAGCTTGTGACTCTGTAATTGCATTCTTTCTTCTGTCAGTTATCAGCTGTTACTTTTAATTTGCTTTAGAAAAAAAGTGTAAAAAAAGTATATTTGATTAAAGTTCATTCTAAGTTTTATTAAAAATGCATTTACCTTCTTTTAAAAAATCCGCAATTACTTTTTGGGCAACCCAATATAATGGAGTAGTGGCAATCCATTGCCCACTAGATGGAAAATGGCGCGAAATCTGTACTTGGGTACCGGAAGCCTCCCCAAGAAACCCATGGTACGACCAAGAGTGTCGAGATGCTTCTGAAGCCAAGAATGCGGCATACAGCGCAACCCTGCAATCAGTACCAATGCGCCAGATGAAGGAGAGGTATCGGATGAAAAGAAGAGGGGAGAAACGTCTATTCCGCAGAAACAACAAGTAAAGGCGTGTTAAGTTTGGCCGGGCCGAATCTTATATACCCTCCACCATGGATTGCACTTGTCAAGTTCTTTGAATAACTTTTTCAATATATATATATGAGAAACATCAAGTATTTGACCGATATGGACCGTATTTGTCATGGCTGTTAGAAGAAGTCAAAGAAAAATACCACCTCTAACATATCAGGCAAAATTGCGCCTTCCAGTGGGTAAGTGTCAAATTGGTAGATCGGTATATGACAGATAAGTCAGGTTATCAATCGATTTAAACCATACTTGTTGGAATTCATACCAAACCGACCTATGCAAAATTTCAACCAAATTGGATAAGACTTGCGCCCTCTAGATGCTCAAGAAGTCTAATCGGGAGATTAGTTTACATGGTAGGTATATCATGTTATAGACTGATTTAAATCATACTTGACACAATTGTTAAAAGTCATTCCTAAAAGACATGTGCGATATTTCACCCAACTTGGATAAGAATTGCGCCCTCTAGGAGCTCAAGATTTCTAATCGGGAGATCGGTTTATATGACAGTTATATCAGGTTTTGAAACGATTTGAACCACACTTAGCACAATTGTTGGAAATGATACCAGAACACAAAGATAAGAACTCCGCCCTCTAGAGGATCAAGAAGTCAAGACCCAAGATCGGTTTATATGGCAGTTATATAAAAACATGGGCCGATTTGGTCCATTTAAAATCCCAACTGACCAATACTAATAAGAAGTATTTGTGCATATTGTCAAGCGCCTAGCTTTATTCCTTCGAAAGTTAGCGTGCTTTCGACAGGCGGACAGAGAGGATATTGCAAGATCGACTTAAAATGTCATGACGATCAAAAATATATATACTTTGTGGGGTCTCACATGAATATTTCGAGGTGTTTCGAAAAAGAAGTGATGAAATAAATATACTCCCATCCTACGGTGGAGGGTATAAAAAAGAAATGGAAAGACATGAATGTAAGCGAATTGATAAGTACAGGAGTCAGAAACAAACATCAAACCGATGGCTTTGGTGCCGGCTCGTCCACCTGCAGAGGATATGTTAGGTTAGGTTTTAGTCATCAGACTCACTTAGACGTTTTCGTCCATTGTGATGCTATAGGAACAGAAGGTCAGGTCACTGTTTAATCAGCATGTTTTCCGATTAAACAGTGACCTGTCATGACGAACACAATGACTGAGACATCTGTTATAGCCAATGACAGCAAAGCGGAAAACCTCTTCAAGTCTAGATTAGGCAAGATAGTTTTGGAATGCACACAACTCCATCTTTGTGACCATCTATCATTCGTTGTCCTTCGGGCCTGGTCCTGAAAACATAGCTTACATGTCGCTAGAGGCATACCCATAGATTCCAGTATCCCTAGAATGTGTTGGGTAATTCCTATCTCGCAAGCTCATTCGCTATTCTGTGGCCGGGCACCCAGAACAGGTGAATTTTGAACTGTTCAGCCATCTCGTTGAGAGATCTGCAACATTCGAGGACGGTTTTTGTGTTCAGAAACACGTTCTCCAGGGATTTAATGGCTGCCTAGCTGTCTGAGGAGATATTTATGCCAATCGTCGTAATGACATTACCACTTCCATAATTGCAAGGATCTCCGCTTGATATACACTGTAGTGGTCAGGTAACTTTTTCGATATGATCAGTTCTAGATCTTTAGAGTTTGGAATCATCCGTATAGAAGTCTATGTTACATTTGTTACCAGGGATATCGTTGTTCCAATCGGTTCTATCAGGAAAAGTGGTACAATACTTTTTATCAAAACAGCTGCTAAGGTAAAGTGTAATCCACACTGCCTGTAACACCGGATATTGTATCAAGGATAACACAATGTCCATAGTCGCCACATTGCCAAAGAGAAATCTCTCTTTCCCACACGGGAGTGGTCTCTGCATTTGGTCTAGCCACAATGTCCAGAGGCATAAGATGTAGCATTAAATTCAGTGCATCAAATGGTGTCGTCTTCAGTGCGGCTGTGATGTACAAACAAGCAATCCTTTGGATCCGGTTAAGGATTAGCAGCAGGTGGACTTTTGAAGCGCCGTCCCCCAGACCACAACTACATATAGCATTCTAAGTCTGACAACTTCAGTATATGCCCAATGCATGACGCGCGGTCTAAGCCCCCTACTTTTGCCAATGGCTCTCTTGCAGGTGTATAGGGCAAGAGTTGCCTTTCTCGCCCTTTCCAAAATGTTGGATTTCAAGTTCAATTACCTGCCCAGCAAACACCCAGGCATTTTGCGCTTTCAGTAAATGGAACATTTTCTCCTCCCAAGGAGACAGGTTCCACTGAAGGATACTTGTATCTTCTGCTGAAAAGAACTAATCCTGTCTCGCAAGGCTTTCGGTAGCCCATTTCGATGTTGCACCTAAAGCTTCCTGAAGTATATCTCTTAGAGTTCTGGGAAACTTTCACCTAACCGCAATTGCCACGTCATCAGCATACGCGGTCATTTTTTAACCTTTTTCTACCAGAGGCAATAATATAGTGCGATATTTGAAAGTAAAGGAGACAGTACACCTCCTTGCTCACCCATCTTTTCATATTTTCTTTCCACAGATCCCAAGCCTGTTGTAATGTATTTTTTAGTATGTAGGTTATTAATAAACTTTCTTACGGTTGATGCCTAAAAACTCCATGATTGACATCGGTTTTACATTATTGAAAGCGCCTTCAACGTCAAGTAATGCAACCATTGTATATGAATGAATTTCACCCAGGATTTGTTCTAAAACGTTCTCAGCTCGCCCTTATATTTTTTTAGCTCAGCCTTATATTGGCTGTGGTGCTCTTGTGGCTTTTGCTTTGTTGAAGAGTTTTCTGAGGTCCCCTTAGACCTATCATCTCTGGGGTCCATCATGCACTCGCTTATTTCCCTTGGCTTGACACTAGGACATGCTGACACAAGCGAGTCATTCACGGCCTTCGTGATCCGCTTAACCATTATGTCTATATCCTGCGCAGTTGCCACTTCATTTTCTGGTATAGAAGGTATAGACGTGCAGAGGGACCATTTCTGCAGTATTTTCTCCAAGACTGAAATATAACGATGGTCAGAGAAGCTGTGGTCATCCAACATTTCCCAGCCGCAACATTTTTCCAGGACACTGGACACTTGCGGTGTGGACGATTCCTGCTTAGATGCTTCACAAGCTGCTGCTGTGGAAGTACTTTTTGAGTTCCGTACTTCCCCTCTGGCGCACACTTTGAGTCCATTCCAAACGTATGACTAACCACGCAGGGCTTGCCGGTCGCGTTTCGATGCCTTCCCTTCGTTTCACGATTGTGTCAGGGGGACTTTCAGTCTGCTGGCCTTTACGAGGTAATAGAATAAAAATTATTCAAAATGAAAACATTATGTTAAAGCAGCAAATTCATCAAATGCAGCATTCTAATGATACAATTTTTGCTGAACTACAACATCTAAAACATGAAAACATTGTCCGTAAGGAAAAACTAAATTCTAATAACGAGTTTCAACCTGAAAGCTCTGGCGATATCGCATCCATGGTTAATGAAAACATCGTAAACTATGAACAAAACTCCGAAGAGGAACCAAACGAGAATGTAAATGCACATCAAGATGTAACCGATGAAGAAGCATTAAAAAGGGAAACTAATTGGATCGTTCTGAGATCTAAAAAGAACAGATCCATTGCTAATAAACCAAGACTAAGGCCAAGGGAATAAAAACAAGTAAAAGCGTGCTAAGTTCGGCCGGGCCGAATCTTATATACCCTCCACCATGGATCTCATTTGTCGAGTTCTTTTCCCGGCAACTCTTCTTAGGCAAAAAAGGATATAAGAAAAGATTTGCTTTGCTATTAGAGCGACATCAAGATATGGTCCGGTTTGGACCACAATTAAATTATATGTTGGAGACCTGTGTAAAATGTCAGCCAATTCGAATAAGAATTGCGCTTTTTGTGAGCTCAAAAAGTAAAATAGAGAGATCGATTTATATGGGAGCTGCATCGGGCTATGGACCGATTCAGACCATAATAAACACGTATGTTGATGGTCATGAAAGAATCCGTCGTACAAAATTTCAGGCAAATCGGATATAATTGCGACCTCTAGAGGTTCAAGAAGTCAAGATCCCAGATCGGTTTATATGGCAGCTATATCAGGTTATGAACCGACTTGTACTTTATTTGGACATAGTTGTTGAAAGTAACAATAAAAAACGTCTGCAAAATTTCAGCCAAATCGGATAGGAACTGCGCCATCAAGAAGCTCAAGAAGTCAAGTCCCCAGATCTGTTTATATGACAGCTTTATAAGGTTATGAACGATTTGAACCATATTTGGCAAGTTGTTGGATATCATAACAAAATACTACGTGCAAAAATTCATTCCAATCGGATAAGAATTGCGCCCTCTAGAGGCTCAAGAAATCAAGACCCAAAATCGGTTATATGACAGCTATATCAGGTTATGAACCGATTTGAACCATACTCGGCACAGTTGTTGAAAATCACAACAAAATACTTCGTGCTAAAATTCATTCAAATCCGATAAGAATTGAGCCCTCTAGAGGCTCAAGAAGTGAAAACCCAAGACCGGTTTATATGACAGCTATATCAGGTTATGAACCGATTTGAACCATACTTGGCACAGTTGTTGAATATCATAACAGAATACTTCGTGCTGAAATTCATTCAAATCCGATAAGAATTGAGCCCTCTAGAGGCTCAAGAAGTCAAGACCCAAGATTGGTTTATATGGCAGCTATATCAGGTTATGAACCGATTTGAACCATACTTGGCACAGTTGTTGGATATCATAACAAAACACGTCGAGCAAGATTTCATTCCAATCGGATAAGAATTGCGCCCTCTGGTGGCTCAAGAAGTCAAGACCCAAGATCGATTTATATGACAGCTATATCAGGTTATGAACCGATTCAAACCATACTTGTCACAGTTGTTGGATATCATAACAAAATACTTCGTGCTAAAATTCATTTAAATCGGATAAGAATTGCGCACTCTAGAGGCTCAAGAATTCAAGACCCAAGATCGGTTTATATGACAGCTATATCAAAACATGAACCGATATGGCCCATTTACAATACCAACCGACCTACACTAATAAAAAATATTTGTGCATAATTTCAAGCGGCTAGCTTTACTCCTTTGGAAGTTAGCGTGCTTCCGACAGACAGACGGACGGACGGACGGACAGACAGACGGACGGACATGGCTAGATCGACATAAAATGTACGGACAATCTAGAATATTTATACTTTATGGGATCTCAGATGAATATTTCAAGTAGTTACAAACAGAATGACGAAATTAGTATACCCCCATCCTATGGTGGAGGCTATAAAAAACAACCCTCCTTAAACTAATATTGTAAATAATAACGGGAATAATCCAATGAAGTGAATCAGGGATGGGTTGATAAACCGACTCCTATTAATGTTGTAGGAGTTACTATCTACGAAGGATTAAAAAATAGATTAAGATCCGCAAAGGTTCACAATTTTACTATTACTTTATTAAAAATTGATGTTTGGAAAGTTAACACTTCTGACTCTACAGGGTACCGAAACTTATCTGCAACATTAAATACAATGAAATCGAATCGCACAAATATGAGAGGCCAAACAAAGTAATCAAAAGAGGCCTCTACCATACCTGCATTAAAAAGGAAATAGAGATGCCAAACAAAGTAATCATAAGAGGCCTCTACCATACCTGCATTAAAAAGGAAACCCTAGTAGATCTTCAAAACAACGGCTTTAACCCCTTTATGCAGTTAACATTTTAAAGAATGAGAGTGTAGAATAAAACAGCTGTTATATCTATAGAAAACTACCTATATTTCGAATTACTTTCCATAATGACGGTAACATGGAAAATTTCTTTAAAATTAGTAGTATTCTCAACTTAAAAGTTAAAGTAGAAGCGGTACGTGTACAACCGAGATGAGTTCCTCAGTGTAAAAGGTGTCAGGATTTCAATTGTACTAAATGATATTGCCAAAATGAAGCGAGATGTGTTAAATGTGCTGGTAAACACGACACCGAAAATTGTGAAAAATCTAAAACAATAGTTCCAAAATGTATTAACTGTAAAGGTAAACACACAGCCAGCTATAGAGGTTGTGAAGTGGCAAAGGAACTCAAAAACAAGTAAAAAGGCGTTAAGTTCGGCCGGGCCGAACTTCGGATACCCACCACCTCGGGTATATATGTTAACCGCCTTTCATCAAAATCCGGTGAAAATTGCATACGTTATGTCCCATAACAGTTATATCGAAATATGTTCCGATTTGGACCAAATACTAATAAGTACAAGTCATTGTTCAATTGTGTAGAACAAAATATTGGTCCTTCTAGTAGCTATATCTAAAAATAAACCGATCTGCACCATATACGACACGGATGCCGAAAAGCCTTATATAAGTCACTGTAATATCCAGATATCGGTCTACATGGCAGCTATATCCAAATCTGGACCGATTTTGTTCAAGTTGCAGAAAAATTTCGAAGAGCCTACCACAACGCACTGTCCCAAATTTCAGCAAAATCGGATAATAAATGTGGCTTTTAGGGGCTTAAGAGCCCAAATCGGAGGATCGGTCTGTATGGCAGCTATGTCCAAATCTGAACCGATATGGGCCAAATTAACTAAGGATATTGAAGGGCCTAACACAACTCTTTGTTCCAAATTTCAGCAAAATGGGATAATAAAATTGACTTTTATGGGCCTAAGACCCTAAATCGGGGGATCGGTCTATATGACAGCTATATCCAAATCTTAACCGATCTGGGCCAAATTGATGAATGATGTCAAGGGGCTTAACGCAACTCACTGTCCCAAATTTCAGTAAAAGCGGATAATAAATGTGGCTTTTATGGGCCTAAGACCCTAAATCGGCGGATCGGTCTTCATGTGGGCTATATCAAAATATAGTCCGATATGGTCCATCTTCGAACTTGACCTGCATATGGACAAAAAAAGAATCTGTGCAAAATTTCAGCTCAATATCTTTATTTTTAAAGACTGCAGCGTGATTTCAACAGACAGACGGACGGACATGTCTAGATCGTCTTAGATTTTTACGCTGATCAAAAATATATATACTTTATAGGGTCGGGAATGGATATTTCGATGTGTTGCAAACGGAATGACAAAATGAATATACCCCCATCCTTCGGTAGTGGGTATAAAAATAAGAAATAAAACTACACTCATTAAAGAGGACACACGGAAAGTACAGAATAACAACAAGTAAAAGCGTGCTAAGTTCGGCCGGGCCGAATCTTATATACCCTCCACCATGGATCGCATTTGTCGAGTTCTTTTCCCGGCATCTCTTCTTAGGCAAAAAAGGATATAAGAAAAGAGTTGCTCTGCTATTAAAACGATATCAAGATATGGTCCGGTTCGGACCACAATTAAATTATATGTTGGAGACCTGTGTAAAATTTCAGCCAATTCTTATAAGAATTGCGCCCATTGGAGCTCACGAAGTAAAATAGAGAGATCGATTTACATGGGATCTGTATCGGGCTATAGACCGATTCAGACCATAATAAACACGTTTGTTGATGGTCATGAGAGGATCCATCGTACAAAATTTCATGCATATCGGATAATAATTGCGACCTCTAGGGGTCAAGAAGTCAAGATCCCAGATCGGTTTATATGGTAGCTATAACAGGTTATGAACCGATTTGAACCTTATTTGACACAGTTGTTGAAAGTAAAAATAAAATACTCATGCAAAATTTTAGCCAAATCGGATAGGAATTGCGCCCTCCAGAAGCTCAAGAAGTCAAATCCCCAGATCTGTTTATATGACAGCAATATCAGGTTATGGACCGATTTTAACCATACTTGGCACAGTTGTTGGATATCATAACAAAACACGTCGTGCAAAAATTCATTCTGATCGGATAAGAATTGCGCACGCTAGAGGCTCAAGAAGTCAAGACCCAAGATCGGTTTATATGGCAGCTATATCAGGTTATGGACCGATTTGAACTATACTTGTCCAGTTGTTGGATATCATAACAAAACACGTCGTGCAAAATTTCATTCCAATCGGATAAGAATTGCGCTCTCTAGAGGCTCAAGAAGTCAAGACCCAAGATCGGTTTATATGGCAGCTATATCAGGTTATGGACCAATTTGAACTTGTAACGAACCACCACACGGGCTCTACTTCCTCTGGGAGTGGCTACCTCCTTGCCCCGGCCGCGCTCAGTCTTGGGGCAGTTCTTTCCCTTCAGAAGTAGACTCGGTTTCGCAAACATAAAAGTAAAATAAGGTAGCTCTTGAAAAGGAAAAGATAGAGGTAGAAAATGAAGTAAGGAAATAGAAAAGGGAGAAATAGGAAGATGATGTTATTACTACAGGATGCAGTTATTGATCTCGTAACTGCTCAGCTTCCCACCCTACCATGCTGAATTCCAAGTTCTTTCAGCCCTTAAATAACCTCCTCTACTTAAAGACCATCACCTTTCACAAATGAACGGATAATGCTAAGAAATTCATTACAATATATATTTAAAATTAATCAAAACAATAGTAAAAAGTGATGCTATCAATCATATTAAGATAAGAGGAAATATTAATTGCAAATTTGATAAAAAAAAAAAACTAGTAATAATTATTTTAAATGTTAAACAAAAAAAAAAAATTAAAACAATTAATAAATGAGCAGAAGAAATCTTTTTGATTTCTATGATTTTTTAAAGTGTACTAGTTGTAGGTATTTGAGCATATGCAAACTAAATCGCGAATGTAAAAATAAAATAAGGACTCACCCGTTAATTCAACGTTGTCATCAGGCCTGTTGACTGGGAGTTATTCATTGTTTTGGCAGCTGAAATTCTTTCTTTTTTTTTTTTAAATTTAGTTTGCTGAGCTCACGGTTTGTATAAAATGTTGTTAAATTATTTCGATAGCTAATTCATTAAGTAGAATTTTTAAATTAGGGTTTCTTCCATTTAAAAGACAGCAGTTGGTTGCAAAATATTCTTAAATTGATGGAGAACATCCTTATGTGATATTGGCTTCAATGAATGCCCTCCTTAAATAGTTGCCATTTGATGGGGAATTCCCGCTTTAGCGGCAATTCCAAATAGATCTACTAATCAGATTTACTATTTTTGTTGCGTCCGGTTATACAAATTTTCCAAAGTCCAGTTAAAATTATATCGTCAAATCCTTGTGTAGTTTCGTAGAGATTCTTCTAGATTTCCTTTTAAAATTTTCAGTGGTAGGTAAAATATTGCCTCACAAAAATCCTTTAGAAACTTCTTGAACGATGTGGAACACGGCGATTTTCCACAAAAACTGAAAGCCAAAGCTTCTTTTCTAACGCGCTATTTGACAAAATTGTAAAAAATCTTAGAATTTTCTTCGTTTTAAATGAAAAATTCTAATAAAATTTTAAACAAAAATTAATTATTTTCTGTCCTTTCCGAACAACGTCTTGACAGTTCAAAGTTTCAAATAAAAATCAATCGAAAATTAGTTGTTTGAGTATAAAAGAATTTAGAAATCTCTAGTTTACATTCCAAAGCCTCTGTGAGTCTAACCAAAAAAAACTTTTCATGCAGTATAAATTTCCTCATCCAAATTGTTAAAATTTATCAGTCACAAATAATAACACGCTCAAAAAAAAAAAAAAAAAAAAAAAAAAAAAATAATAATACTAAGTCCAAATATCTTTTAAATGATAAACTCCGATCTTACCACCCTCACAATCTTGTAACTCAAAATATACCTTTCCTATCTTCCGTACTATTTTCGCTTTAACACCAACAGGAGCGAATTTTGAACTAAAATAATTCAAATGAGAACTTTGGACAAAATTACGTCGAATGACTTCTTGACCAACATCTATTTTCCTACTTCTAGCATTTGCATTATATATTCTTTCATTCTTTTCATATGCTGCTTTCATCTTTTCCTTTATCTTATCGCGTAGTATTGTAAATTTATCTTCACGCCGAATTTCAGAGTCATTTTCCTCCAACAAATGTAAATTCCTTAAAAGTTTAAAATCCCCACCGTTAGTAATCATTTGCTGTCCAAAAACAGTCTGATAGGGTGTCTTGCCGGTCGTCTGATGTATAGTACTTCTAAGGGCACAATGCACACTCGGCAAATATATATCCCATTGACGGTGATCATCCTTAACATATGCACGAAGAGCCGCGTCAACAGATCTATTTACTCGCTCGCTCGCGTTAGCCTGTGGACTGTAAACCGCCGTACACATGTGCTGCACACCAAACTCAGACAGAAACTTTTCAAAATCTTTACTTTTAAATTGGGTACCGTTGTCGGATACCAGTACCTCAGGCACACCAAAACATGTAAATATCTCATCCCTCAAGTACGTGATAATAGGTTTCGTTTCCAATTTCTTTAAAGGCTTCAGGAATGAAAATTTTGAGAAATGGTCTAGCACAATTAAAATACCAATATTACCATTACGTGTTCGAGGAAACGGACCAATAATGTCTACATAAAGCCTCTGGAATGGCCTGTCAGTTATTACCATATTACCCATGGGAGGTCGCAGGGCCATAGCAGGAGTCTTAGATGTTTTACAAATATCACATTTTTCAATATACCTTTTGACATCAGCCACTAACTTTGGCCAGTAGAAAAATCTTCTAATCATCTCTATGGTTTTGGCAATACCACAGTGAGAAGAGGTAGGGATATCGTGAGCTGTATAAATAACTTCAGAACGTAATTTCGTCGGCACAAGCAACTTCCACGAACTTAGACCATCTTCATCCCTACTGCCAAACTTCGTTCTTCGATAAATGAATTTTCCATCAACTTTAAAATCAGGATGATTAGACTTTCTCACTTCGCTCCTCAATTCAGAATATTCATTGTCATCAAAAGCGTCCGATTCAAGATTTATCATTGGACTTACTTCTATTTCTGAAACATTGCCTTCGACTTCGTAACTTCGTGACAATGCATCTGGAACAATGTTGTCTTTTCCTCGTCTATGCTCGATAGTGAAATTGAAGCACTGTAATTTTAATGCCCATCTGGCCAATCGTCCAGATAAATCATTCTGCCTCATGAGCCATTTAAGGCTGGCATGATCTGTGACAACTTTGAATTCATGCCCCTCTATGTAAGCTCTAAACTTTTTAACAGCTAGAACTACAGCTAAGCATTCTAGCTCTGTAATGGTATAGTTTCGCTGAGCTTTATTCAACTTCTGAGACATGTAAGCTATGGGTCTTTCATTACCATCGCCATCCTCTTGAGCCAAAACTGCGCCAACACCAACCGTGCTTGCATCACATTGCAATATAAACGGCTTAGCAAAGTTGGGGTGGACCAAAACTGGTGCTCGACACAATTTGGATTTTAACAAATCAAAAGATTTTTGAGCATTATCGTTCCATTTAAAAGACCTCTTTTTCGACAGTAACTCAGTTAGTGGAAAGGTGAGAGTAGAAAAATCAGCAATAAAACGTCGGTACCAACCAGTCATTCCTAAAAACTGACGTAATGAGCGTAGCGAAGTTGGAGTTGGAAAATTTAGGATAGCTCCTACTTTTTCTGGGTCGACACTCAGTGAACCTTCTCCCACAAGGTATCCTAAATACTTTACATGTCTTATGGCAAAAACACTCTTCTTGACATTTATGGTAAGTCCAGCCTTTCGAAATTGTAAGGCTACTTCTTGAAGGTGCTGCACATGTTCGTCAAAACTTTCAGACAATATTAATAAATCGTCTAAATAAACGAAAACATGAGATTTCATGTTATACGGAATGACTAGATCCATGAGACGGCACATTGTTTGGGGTGCGTTGCACAACCCGAATGGCATTCTAGTGAACTGGTACAATGGCCGGTTGGGAAAGGTGAATGCAGTTTTGGGCTTAGATGACTCATCCAACTTTATTTGCCAAAATGCATCTTTAAGGTCCACCTTGGAGATGAACTGAACGGATGGCAACCTAGACAAAATTCCTTCAATATTTGGGATGGGATATGAATCCTTAATTGTAACTGAGTTAAGCTTTCTGCTATCTACGCAGAACCGAACTTTGTCAGGCTTAACAATTAGTACCCCAGGTGATGACCATGGTGACTGGGGACATTCTTCGATAACACCCAGTGACAACATCCTGTCAATTTCCGTGCACAAGATCTTTTCTCTCGCCGGTGAGATGGGGTAATATCTCTGTTTAATTGGTTTCGAATCCCCAGTATCGATTGAATGCTCAACTAAATGTGTACAACCCAATCCTTCGCGCTCAGAACTCGGAAACATTTCGGTCACCACGTTTAATTTCTTTTTCTGCTCCGAAGACAGCTCTATGAATTCATCTGAATCGTTATTATGAAGTTCTCCAATCTCACCAATCATGGATATCGAAATGTTAAACTTCTTCCAAAAGTCCATCCCACATATAATGTCTTGCCTTATTGATTCTATTACTAAAAACTCAAATTTGTAATCATCATTTTGAAATTTAAAATCAACGTTAACTATACCAGATATACTTTGGTTCTGACCATCTGCTGTCTTAACGTTTCCATGGGCTTTCTTGAATCCTGGTAACTGTTGCACCTTATGACACAAATCACCCCTAATAACGCTCTTATTAGCCCCGCTGTCTAATAAAGCAAAGTATAGTTTATTGTCGATGGTAATAGGGATATATGGTCTAGTATCATTCTCTTTTGTAATTATAGATGCGATGGTAAATTTTCTAAATGATTTCAATCTTTTCCAATATGTTTGTATACGCTTAGAATTTCGTCTCAGTCTTGCATTTCTATAGTAAATTTGTGTAGGTCCGGTTGTTATAAGTCTGAGTAAATTATCTTCTCTCTCGTCTGGGTCTTGTGTTGGTTGTGAATTCGAATAGGGAGATATGTTCCCTATTTCCTTGGATATGGTGACGGATGTCCACTCTTCTTTTGAGGGACACCCCTCTGGACATTTCCCGACTCCCTGCATTTAGGACAAGTAGGCCGATAAGTATTAATTAAACCACAACCATAGCAGAAAATTGTTCTGTCCTTCATACAAGATTTATATGTAAGGCCGCTTTCATGACAATTCCAACATAAAACTTCTCGGTGGACTTCCATCACATCTCCTTGCTCGGAATCGTCGCTGCCCTGAAAATCTTCATTACCAACTTCAGCTATTTGGCCCTTATCACGATATCGGCCCCATTTATTTGCTGCTTGAAGCTCTGTGACAAACTTTTCGTGTCTCCTAACCGATTACCGAAGCTGTGAAACACTAGAAACTTCTAAATGAAGCAATTCATGTTTTATCTCTGACCTAAGGTTGCGAATCATTGTTTCACACAGTTCCTCATCTGTCATGGGCACCCGAAGTCGATCGGCTATAGACATTATGGAGTCATAGAATTCATCAAAGGTCTCATTGTGTCTCTGCCTCCTGCGTCGGATATCGTCCTTTAGATCGAAATCGTTGAACGAATCCTTGTACTGAGTCTTCAATGATGCACACAAACCTGACCATTCAACAGCATCATTCTGCCGATGGTATCTCCAATACCATTCCAATGCCTTGTGCTCAAACAGAATATGAATATATTTGCATAATAATTCATAATTACCATTTAGAGTATTAGTGGTCATAATATTCACCCTATAGATAAATTCTTCGACTGGTATATCCTTATTATAACCTGAGAAAGATAACTTCCAATTACGGATTGTATTCATAATCTTCTCAGGACTATCTTGTAATGTGTCCAATCCTGTATTTCTGACTGATCCAGATCTTATCACTGAATTCATATTCTCATTAGGTACAGTAGCACTTCTGTTCAAATCCAACCCCTGAACTAATCTCTCGAGTTCATTTGCAATAGAGGACGAAATTTCATCACGCATTTCAGAAATAGATTCTGAAACCAATAAACGGATTCATCTTTCATTTCTTCTCACGTCACTAGCAGATGGTGCCCTAGCACGATCTGTCTGCGAATTCCTACTCCTGCTCCTACCTCTATTTTCCTCTTCAGGAGGGGCAGCATTATCATCTATCACGTTAGAAGCATTCGGTTGTGCTTCAATATTAGCACTTCTGTCCCTGCTTCGTGTAACAGGCATTTTGTATGTGTGTAATTTTCTGATTCGGATTTAAGATATAGCCTTAACTGACAAAATGTAACCAGCGCAAAAAAAAAAAAAAAAAAAAAATTAAAAAAAAATTGACTTTTATATAAAAAATTATTCAGTTGCTACTCGGAAGAAGGTACTTTAAAGTAGAGGTGTTAAGTTGCAGTAACATCATCATAAGTAATAAGAATTTTGCATATCAAACTACAGGGTACGTTTCCAGCTTAAAACCAGAAAGCATAAATCCACTATAATTTGAAAAATGCAGTTAACAATTTTCTTGAACCATTGTAGTGGCAACAAAACGATATGAAACCATCCTATAAAGTCCAGACTACAATAGTACAAAAATGCGAAGGTAGATTCGAAAGTAAAAAGAAAGATTTCTTTAAACTATTGCAGCGGTAAATAAACGATCTGAACCAATTAATAAAGTCCACCACAATTGCTTAAAGAAATTTTGATAGCAAAGAAAGAAAGAGAAAAAAGATATAGATTAAGATAGAAAATCCTAAAAAAGTAATATGGTACGAAATTCGCAACAGCAAAAATTGAAAGTCTCAAATTCTTTTAAAAGATTTAAGTTTTAAAAGGAAAATAAATATAAGGGACCAGCATTAAGGTGTCAAATTACTGTTTAACCAAAAATCTAGGATAGCCAGATAACGGCCAGTTGCTGCCCCACGTTGGGCGCCATTTAATTTATGTAACGAACCACCACACGGGCTCTACTTCCTCTGGGAGTGGCTACCTCCTTGCCCCGGCCGCGCTCAGTCTTGGGGCAGTTCTTTCCCTTCAGAAGTAGACTCGGTTTCGCAAACATAAAAGTAAAATAAGGTAGCTCTTGAAAAGGAAAAGATAGAGGTAGAAAATGAAGTAAGGAAATAGAAAAGGGAGAAATAGGAAGATGATGTTATTACTACAGGATGCAGTTATTGATCTCGTAACTGCTCAGCTTCCCACCCTACCATGCTGAATTCCAAGTTCTTTCAGCCCTTAAATAACCTCCTCTACTTAAAGACCATCACCTTTCACAAATGAACGGATAATGCTTAGAAATTCATTACAATATATATTTAAAATTAATCAAAACAATAGTAAAAAGTGATGCTATCAATCATATTAAGATAAGAGGAAATATTAATTGCAAATTTGATAAAAAAAAAAACTAGTAATAATTATTTTAAATGTTAAACAAAAAAAAAAAAAAAATTAAAACAATTAATAAATGAGCAGAAGAAATCTTTTTGATTTCTATGATTTTTTAAAGTGTACTAGTTGTAGGTATTTGAGCATATGCAAACTAAATCGCGAATGTAAAAATAAAATAAGGACTCACCCGTTAATTCAACGTTGTCATCAGGCCTGTTGACTGGGAGTTATTCATTGTTTTGGCAGCTGAAATTCTTTCTTTTTTTTTTTTAAATTTAGTTTGCTGAGCTCACGGTTTGTATAAAATGTTGTTAAATTATTTCGATAGCTAATTCATTAAGTAGAATTTTTAAATTAGGGTTTCTTCCATTTAAAAGACAGCATTTGGTTGCAAAATATTCTTAAATTGGTGGAGAACATCCCTTTGTGATATTGGCTTCAATGAATGCCCTCCTTAAATAGTTGCCATTTGATGGGGAATTCCCGCTTTAGCGGCAATTCCAAATAGATCTACTAATCAGATTTACTATTTTTGTTGCGTCCGGTTATACAAATTTTCCAAAGTCCAGTTAAAATTATATCGTCAAATCCTTGTGTAGTTTCGTAGAGATTCTTCTAGATTTCCTTTTAAAATTTTCAGTGGTAGGTAAAATATTGCCTCACAAAAATCCTTTAGAACTTCTTGAACGATGTGGAACACGGCGATTTTCCACAAAAACTGAAAGCCAAAGCTTCTTTTCTAACGCGCTATTTGACAAAATTGTAAAAAATCTTAGAATTTTCTTCGTTTTAAATGAAAAATTCTAATAAAATTTTAAACAAAAATTAATTATTTTCTGTCCTTTCCGAACAACGTCTTGACAGTTCAAAGTTTCAAATAAAAATCAATCGAAAATTAGTTGTTTGAGTATAAAAGAATTTAGAAATCTCTAGTTTACATTCCAAAGCCTCTGTGAGTCTAACCAAAAAAAACTTTTCATGCAGTATAAATTTCCTCATCCAAATTGTTAAAATTTATCAGTCACAAACTATACTTGGCACAGTTGTTGGATATCATAACAAAACACGTTGTGCAAAATTTCATTCCAATCGGATAAGAATTGCGCTCTCTAGAGGCTCAAGAATTCAAGACCCAAGATCGGTTTATATGGCAGCTATATCAAAACATGGACCGATATGGCCCATTTACAATACCAATCGACCTACACTAATAAGAAGTATTTGTGCAAAATATCAAGCGGCTAGCTTTACTCCTTCGGAAGTTAGCGTGCTTTCGACAGACAGACGGACGGACGGACGGACGGACGGACATGGCTAGATCGACATAAAATGTCGCGACGATCAAGAATATATATACTTTATGAGGTCTCAGACGAATATTTCGAGTAGTTACAAACAGATTGACGAAATTAGTATACCCCCCATCTTATGGTGGAGGGTATAAAAAGCCACCGGAAACATACACGAGAGGGCACCAATTGTTTTAACCATCCAAAGAGGCCAACAAGCACGCGTCCATTTCAAGGAATGAACCGACAAAACATGCAACCAAAAACGTTTACAGAGGTTTTGAGTACAAACAAAAACAAACAACAACATAAAGGGTGATTTTTTTGAGGTTAGGATTTTCATGCATTAGTATTTGACAGATCACGTGGGATTTCAGACATGGTGTCAAAGAGAAAGATGCTCAGTATGCTTTGACATTTCATCATGAATAGACTTACTAACGAGCAACGCTTGCAAATCATTGAATTTTATTACCAAAATCACCGTAACGTTGCGTAACGTTGCGTCCAACAGCATCTTTGAAAAAATACGGTCCAATGATTCCACCAGCGTACAAACCACACCAAACAGTGCATTTTTCGGGATGCATGGGCAGTTCTTGAACGGCTTCTGGTTGCTCTTCATTCCAAATGCGGCAATTTTGCTTATTTACGTAGCCATTCAACCAGAAATGAGCCTCATCGCTGAACAAAATTTGTCGATTCACTGAAAATGATTTCACTGAAAATGATTTGCAAGCGTTGCTCGTTAGTAAGTCTATTCATGATGAAATGTCAAAGCATACTGAGCATCTTTCTCTTTGACACCATGTCTGAAATCCCACGTGATCTGTCAAATACTAATGCATGAAAATCCTAACCTCAAAAAAATCACCCTTTATAATGCAATGATCTTAAAAGAAATTTTAAAAAATATAAAAAAATATAATCAGCGCTTGGATAATCAAGCGGTATTTAATGAAAAATTAATAGATAAAATAGACGCTATCATTATAAACGCTACTCTGCGAATAACAACATGAAACTGTAATGATTTAGAAAGTCGCATTAAAGAAATATTTTCTTAATGATCACAAAATTGATATATTACTAATCTCAGAAAGCCATTTGACTAAAAATACACATGTCAATGGGTATATGATTTACAATGCAGTTCATCCTTCCCAACGACATAGAGGAGGATCCTCAGTAATAATCAAAAATAATATTGAACATCAAGAAGAGGAGGAAACAAGTAAAAGCGTGCTAAGTTCAGCCGGGCCGAATCTTATATACCCTCCACCATGGATCGCATTTGTCGAGTTCTTCTCCCGGCATCTCTTCTTAGGCAAAACAGGATATAAGAAAAGATTTGCTCTGCTATTAGAGCGATATCAAGATATGGTCCGGTTAGGACCACAATTAAATTATATGTTAGAGACCTGTGTAAAATGTCAGCCAATTCAAATAAGAATTGCGCCCTTTGGGGGCTCAAGAAGTAAAATAGAGAGATCGATTTATATGGGTGCTGTATCGGGCTATAGACCGATTCAGACCATAATAAACACGTATGTTGATGGTCATGAGAGAATCCGTCGTACAAAATTTCAGGAAAATCGGTTAATAATTGCGACCTCTAGGGGCTCAAGAAGTCAAGATCTCAGATCGGTTTATATGACAGCCACATCAGGTTATGAACCGATTTGAACATCGTTTGACACAGTTGTTGACAGTAAGAATAAAATACGTCATGCAAAATTTCAGCCAAACGGGATAGGAATTGCTCCCTCTAGAGGCTCAAGAAGTCAAGATTCAAGATTATCATTCCAATCGGATAAGTATTGCGCACTCTAGAGGCTCAAGAAGTCAAGACCCAAGATCGGTTTATATGGCAGCTATATCAAAACATTGAGCGATATGACCCATTTACAATACCAACTGACCTACACTAATAAGAAGTATTTGTGCAAAATTTCAAGCGGCTAGCTTTACTCCTTCGGAAGTTAGCGTGCTTTCGACAGACAGACGGACAGACGGACGGACGGACGGACATGGCTCGATCGACATAAAATGTCGCGGCGATCAAGAATATATATACTTTATGGGTTCTTAGACGAATATTTCGAGTAGTTACAAACAGAATGACGAAATTAGTATACCCCCTATGGTGGAGGGTATAATAAAGAACAAGATGTTTTAAATAGCATGTATGTCAGTTAGCTTACAAAATAATAAAACGTTTAAAATATGTGCTACATATTCAACTCCAAGGCATAACATTAAAAGCGAACACATTGAAGTTTCAAAAATATTACAAAACCACTTTATATTAGGAGGAGATTTCAATGCTAAAAATAAGGTTTTACATTAAGTACACCCGAAGGACAGCGACTTCACAAAGCAGCAGAACCCTAAAATGTGAAATTTTTTCAGGAATCGAGCCTACTTATTGGCCGTCGAATAAGCAACGAATTCCAGACTTGATTGATTTATAATATACCTAAAAACTTCACTTACCTTGAAAATACAAACGCCATTATCATCATCCGATCATTCTGCAGTGATAATGACAGTCAGTGATAATTTCTTGGAAAAAGAAACACCAAGCTTTCTCTCCAATAACCGTACTAACTGATACTTTATACAATATATACTGTCAGAAAAAATTTAACTAGAGGTTAAAGATCAAATTGATGAAGATTTGACAAGCTCCATCAACGCAATATAAACGCCTGCATGGGAAAGTACTCCTACTTCAAGCCATACCAACCTTACTAGCACTAATCTGAAGGTAATAAGAGACCTTTTATCGAAAGAAGCCAGAAAGAAATGGCAAAGAGAAAGAACAATCGAAAATAGAAGAATATTGAACAGGCTTGTCAACAAACATTAACATATCACACAAGAGTCAACAAATAAGGCTATGTCTAGATACTTACGAAACCTAACAGCAATCAAAGAAACCAACTACAATCTATGGAAAGCCATGCGGCAATTACATCTGGCTACCCCAACAATCCCACCACTTAAAAATGAAGATGGATCATGGAAAAACAAGTGAAAAGGCGGTAAGTTCGGCCGGGCCGAATTTTGGATACCCACCACCTCGGGTATATATGTGAACCACTCGTCAAAATCCGGTGAAAAATGCAACCTAATGTTCCATAGCAGTTATATCGAAATATGTTCCGGTCTCTAAGGCAGCTTTACCCAAATCTGGACCGATCTGGGCCAAATTGTTGAGTTCTTTTTCCGGCATCTCTTTCCGGAAAGAAGTGAAACAGAGAGATCGGTTTATATGGGAGCTGTATTGGGCTATAGACCGTTTCAGACCATAATAAACACGTATGTTGATGGTCATGAGAGGATCCGTCGTTCAAAATTTCATTCTAATCGGATAAGAATTGCGCACTCTAGAGGCTCAAGAAGTCAAGACCCAAGATCGGTTTATATGACAGCTATACCAGGTAATGGACCGAATTGAACCATACTTAGCACAGTTGTTAGAAGTAATACTAAAACACTATGTGCAAAATTTCTTTCCATTCGGATATGAATTGCGCACTCTAGAGGCTCAAGAAGTCAAGATTCAAGATCGGTTTATATGGCAGCTATATCAAAACATGGACCGATATTTACAATACCAACCGACCTACACTAATAAGAAGTATTTGTGTAAAATTTCAAGCGGCTAGCTTTACTCCTTCGGAAGTTAGCGTGCTTTCGACAGACAGATGGACGGACATGGCTAGATCGACATAAAATATCGCGACGATCAAGAATATATATACTTTATGAGGTCTCAGACGAATGACGAAATTAGTATACACCCCATCCTTTGGTGGAGGGTATAAAAATGTGACAACCAAGTCATCAAGCCATCGACATTTAAAGAGCTACAAAATCTCATCGCCAAAGATCTGAGTACTAAGAAATCTCCAGGTTATGACTTAATAACCGTCAAAATATTTAAAAAAAACTTCCACCTATAGCTATAAAAAACGTTTGTTTATAATAAATGCATGTCGTCTACGACATGTTCCATTAGAATGGAAAGTTGCAGAAGTTATCGTAATCAAGAAACCTGGAAAACGTGACCATGAAATAACATCATACCATCCGATATTACTACTACCGGTTATGTCAAAAATTACTATAAAAAAGACTGCGTCCCATATTAACAAGTAGGCTTCTCATACCAGACCTTTAGTTTGGATTCCGAACTAATCATTTTGGAGTCATACATAACTAACCGGTACTTTCGAGTAAAAATAGAAAATAAGTTTTCAAAATTCAAACCAATACAGTCTGGAGTACCTCAGGGGAGTGTCCTTGGCCCTGTTTCGAAACTTCTTTGCACCAGAGATACCCCTAAGCCTCTTGATACAGCAATTGCAACATTTGCCGATGACACTGCAATTCTTACTACTGCCAATACTGAAACTGAAGCTACAAATAAACTTCAGCAGCCCTTTCAAATATTTTATTTTGGATAAAAAAATGGAGAAAGAATTTAAACGAAAATAAGTAAATCCACAAACTGTTCACAAACATGGAGCCTCGTTATTTACCATTGCATCTGCATGGTAAAGTAATGCCATTCGCAAACACAGCCAAATATTCGGGAATGACCCTAGACATAACAAGTAAAAGCGTGCTAAGTTCGGCCGGGCCGAATCTTATATACCCTCCACCATGGAGCGCATTTGTCGAGTTCTTTTCCCCACATCTCTTCTTAGGCAAAAAGTGATATAAGAAAAGATTTGCTCTGCTATTAGAGCGATATAAAGCTATGATGCGGTTTAGACCACAACTAAATTATATGTTGGAGACCTGTGTAGAATGTCAGCCAATTCGAGTAAGAATTGCGCCCATTGGGGGCTCAAGAAGTAAAATAGAAAGATTGAATTATATGGGAGCTGTATCGGGCTATAAACAGATTCAGACCATAATAAACACGTATGCTAAAGGTTAAGAGAGGATCCATCGAACAAAATTTTAGGCAAATCGGATAATAATTGCGACCTCTAGAGGCTCAAGAAGTCAAGATCCCAGATCGCTTTATATGGCAGCTATATCAGGTTATGAACCGATTTAAACCTTATTTGACACAGTTTTTGAAAGAAAAAATAAAAAACGTCATTCAAAATTTCAGCCAAACCAGATAGGAGATCTGTTTATATGACAGCTATATCAGTTTATGAACCGATTTGAACCATACTTTGCACACTTGTTGGATATCATAAAAAAACAAGTCGTGCAAAATTTCATTCCAAACGGATAAGAACTGCGCACTCTAGAGGCTCAAGAAGTAAAGACCCAAGATCGGTTTACATGGCAGCTATATCAAAACATGAACCGATTTGAACCATACTTGGCACAGTTGTTGGATATCATAACAAAACACGTCGTGCAAAATTTCAGCCAAATAGGATGAGAATTGCGCGCTCTATTGGCTCAAGAAGTCAAGATCTAAGATAGGTTTATATGACAGCTATACCAGATTATGAACCGATTTAAATTGTACATGGCACAGTTGTTGGAAGTGATACCAAAACACCACGTGCATAATTTCAGTTAAATCGAAGGAGAATTGCGCCCTCTAGAGGCTCAAGAATTCAAGACTCTAGATCGGTTTATATGGCAACTATATCAAAACATAAACCGATTTAAACCATACTTAGCGCCGTTGCACTTGCACTTGCAAAATTTCATTCAAATCGGACGAGAATTACGCCCTCTAGAGGCTCAGAAATCAAGACCTCGGTTTAAGGTTTTGGGGCCATAAAACGCTCATTTATTGTCCGATGTCGCCGAAATTTGGGACAGTTAGTTTTTTAGGCTCTTCGACATCCTTCTTCAATTTGGCTCAGATCGGTGCAGATTTGGATGTAGCTGTCATATAGACCGATATCTCGATATAAAGTCTTGGCCCCAAAAAAGGCGCATTTATAATCCGATTTCACTGATATTTGACACAGTGACTTATGTTAGGCTTTTCGACATCCAGGTTGTATATGGTTCAGATCGGTTTATTTTTAAACCACCATAGGATGGGGGTATACTAATTTCGTCATTCTGTGTATAACACCTCGAAATATCCGTCTGAGACCCCATAAAGTATATATATTCCTGATCGTCATGTCATTTTAAGTCGATCTAGCCTCGTACGTCCATCTGCCCGTCCGTCCGTCTGTCTGTCGAATGCACGCTAACTTTCGAAGGAGTAAATCTAGCCGCTTGAAATTTTGCACAAATGCTTTTTATTAGTGTAGGTCTGTTAGTATTTTAAATGGGCCAAATCTGTGCATGTTTTGATATAGATGCCATAAACCGGTCTTGATTTCATCAGCCTCTAAAGAGCGCAATTCTTATCCAATTTGACTGAAATTTTGCACGTAGTGTTTTGGTATTACTTCCAACAACTGTGCTAAGAATGGTTGAAATCGGTTCATGATTTGATATAGCTGCCATATAAACCGATCTTGGGTCTTGACTTCTTGAGCCCCTAGAGGGCGCAATTCTCCTTCGATTTAACTGAAATTATGCACGTGGTGTTTTGGTATCACTTCCAACAACTGTGCCATGTACGATTCAAATCGGTTCATAATCTGGTATATCTGTCATATAAACCTATCTTGGATCTTGACTTCTTGAGCCAATAGAGCTCGCAATTCGCATCCTATTTGGCTGAAATTTTGCATGAGGTCCATGTTTAGAGATTGCTGCCATATAAACCGATCTTGGGTCTTGACTTCTTGAGCCTCTAGAGGGCGCAATTCTTATCCGATTTGAATGAATTTTGGCACGACGTGTTTTGTTATGATATTCAACAACTGTGAGATGTATGGTTCAAATCAGTTCATAACCCTATATAGCTGTCATATAAACCGATCTTGGGTCTTGACTTCTTGAGCCTCTAGAGGTCGCAATTCTTATCCGATTTGAATGGATTTTGGAACGTAGAATTTTGTTATGATATTCAACAACTGTGCCAAGTATGGTTCAATTCGATTCATAACCTGATATAGCTGTCATATAAACCGATCTTGGGTCTTGACTTCTTGAACCTCTAGAGGGCGCAATTCTTATTAGATTTGAATGAATTGTGGCACGTAGTATTTTGTTATGATATGCAACAACTGTGCAAAGTATGGTTTAAATCGGTTCATAACCTGATATAGCTGTCATATAAACAGATATGGGGATTTGACTTCTTGAGCTTCTAGAGGGCGCCATTCTTATTCGATTTGGCTGAAATTTTGCATGACGTTTTTTATTTTTACTTTCAACTATTGTGTCAAAAAAGGTTCAAATCGGTTCATAACCTGATATAGCTGTCATATAAACCGACCTGGGATCTTGACTTCTTGAGCCTCTAGAGGTAGCAATTATTATCCGATTTGACTGAAATTTTGTACGACGGATTCTCTCATGACCATCCACATACGTGTTTATTATGGTCTGAATCGGTCAATAGTCCGATACAGCTCCCATATAAATCAATCTCTCTATTTTACTTCTTGAGCCCCCAAAGTGCGCAATTCTTATTCGAATTGGCTGACATTTTACACAGGTCTCAAACATGCAATAATAAAATGATAGCAGAGCAAATCTTTTCTTATATCCTTTTTTGCCTAAGAAGAGATGCCGGGAGAAGAACTCGGCAAATGCGATCCATGGTGGAGGGTATGTAAGATTCGGCCCGGCCGAATTTTGCACGCTTTTACATGTTTCTTATATCCTTTTTTGCCTAAGAGGAGATGCCGGGAAAAGAACTCGACAAATGCGATCCATGGTGGAGGGTATATAAGATTCGGCCCGGCCGAACTTAGCACGCTTTTACTTGTTTTGCCTAAGAAGAGATGCCGGGAAAAGAACTCGACAAATGCGAGCCATGGTGGAGGGTATATAAGATTCGGCCCGGCCGAACTTAGCACGCTTCCACTTGTTTCTATTAATTTTTGTTGCGACTGTGTTACACTCATCTAATAATTTTAAAATAATATTTAGATATATATTGTAATATAAATTGGAAAATTTAGCCTAGTTCGAATCCATGTTGTGGAAATAGTTCAGTAATTACATCCTAGTTTCTCCCCGGATTTATGGCCTCTTAAGGGACTAGATCCATTGGTACACTTCTTAGAAGTCTTTTAATGACTGAATAGTTTAAGTCAGAGTTAACGTGACTGTAGTTTGTTCGCATGTTTCAGGACGTGGATGGATATTTCTTCCGATATTGTCCTCACTTCTGAGTCTCTGTGTAGGTCTGTGTTTCGTATGTACCATGGTGCATTAGCTATGGTGCGAAGTATTAAATTTTGAGTTGTTTTTGATCTTTTCAACTTCATTCTTGAAAACGCAACCCCAAAGCTCTATTCCGTTAATCCATATGGGTTTGATCATTTGATTATACAAAAGAAGTTTATTTTGAATCGATAATCTATTGTCAACTAGCATCCAGTACAAGTCGGAGCATTCTATTTTTACTTCCTTATTTTTATACCCTCTACCATAGGATGGGGGGTATACTAATTTCGTCATTCTGTTTGTAACTACTGGAAATATTCGTCTGAGACCCCATAAAGTATATTTATTTTTGATCGTCGCGACATTTTATGTCGATCTAGCCATGTCCGTCCGTCTGTCTGTCGAAAGCACGCTAACTTCCGGTTAGTGTGAGATCAAGATATGGTCCGGCTTGGACCACAATTAAATTGTATGTTGGAGACCTGTGTAAAATGTCAGCCAATTCGAATAAGAATTGAGCCCTTTGGGGGCTCAAGAAGTAAAATAGAGAGATCGATTTATATGGGAGCTGTATCGGGCTATAAACCGATTCAGACCGTAATAAACACGTATGTTGGTGGTTGTGAGAGAATCCGTCGTACAAAATTTCAGGCAAATCGGATAATAACTGCGACCGCTAGAGGCTCAAAAAGTCAAAATCTCAGATACTTATTTGACACAGTTGTTGAAAATAAGAATAAAATACATCAAATTTCAGCCAAATCGGATAGGAATTGCGCCCTCTAGAAGCTCAAGAAGTAAAATCCCCAGATCTGTTTATATGACAGCTTTATCAGGTTATTAACCGATTTGAACCAAACCATTGTCACAGCTGTTGGGTATCATATCAAAATACTACGTGCAAAATTTCATCCCAATCGGATAAGAATTGCGCACTCTAGAGGCTCAAGAAGTCAAGGATCAAGGTCGGTTTATATGACAGCTATATCAGCTCATGGACCGATTTGAACCATACTTGGCACAGTTGTTGGGTACCACAACAAAATACTACGTGCAAATATTCATTCAAATCGGATAAGAATTGCGCCTTATAGAGGCTCAAGAAGTAAAGACCCAAGATCGGTTTTTATGGCAGCTATATCAAAACATGATTCGATATGGCTCATTTACAATACCAACCGACCTACACTAATAAGAAGTATTTGTGCAAAATTTCAAGCGGCTAGCTTTACTCCTTCGGAAGTTAGCGTGCTATCGACAGACAGACGGACGGACGGACATGGCTAGATCGACATAAAATGTCGCGACGATCAAGAATATATATATTTTATAGGGTCTCAGACGAATATTTCGAGTAGTTACAAACAGAATGACGAAATTAGTATACACGCCATCCCCTCCCTTGCTCTAATTTTCAGCAACGCCAGATCTCGGAGATGGGTGGTGCGATTTGTGTGCTCTCATATAGTACCCTAAAAGTAAAAATTTGGTATTAAAATTTCAGATAGGGTATCAGAGGGGCCGCCCCACCCTAAAACCTACCAAACATATATTTAGACCAATCACGACAATATGGGACTCAAATTAAAGGTATTTAGGATAAGAAAACGTATCTGATATCCAATTGTCGGACCATGTGCTAGGGGGACCACCACAACGCCTAAAACACCCCTAAATCGGACATATTTTCCGACCATGGCAATATAGGACTCAAATGAAAGTTATTTGCGAATAGAATACGAATCTAATATCCAATTGTTGACTACGTTTCTGGGGGTCCACCCCTTCCACAAAACACCCCCAAACAAGACTTATTTACTGACCATGGGAATATGGGGCTTAAATAAAAGGTATTTGAGTGTAGAATACGAATCTGATATCCAAATATTGGACCAAGTGTTTGGGGGCCGCCTCTCCCCAAAGGGGACAAATTTACGACCATAGCAATATGGGGCTCAAATGAAAAGTCTTTGGGAGTAAAGAACGAATCTGATATAAATATTCGGGAAAAGTGTCTATGGGGCCACCCCATCCCCACAACACCACCCAAATAGGAAGTATTTGCTGACTATTGCTATATGGGGCTCAAATAAATGGGGTTTTAGAGTAGAACACGAATCTGGTATATAGTTTC
The DNA here is from genome assembly GCF_963082655.1 of Stomoxys calcitrans. Taxonomy (NCBI): domain Eukaryota; kingdom Metazoa; phylum Arthropoda; class Insecta; order Diptera; family Muscidae; genus Stomoxys; species Stomoxys calcitrans. The sequence goes on along the minus strand of NC_081552.1, from coordinate 96,893,315 downwards.
AAGGCCAACTCACTGAGAGCCCGCACATCGCCAAAAACACAACCCAAGCCGGTCATATTTGACGACTATGGAAATATTGGGCTCAAATTAAAGGTATTTGGGAATAGACCACGTATCTGATATAACAATTAGTGACCAACTCTCTTGGTTACGTCCCACCACCATAACAACCCCCAAATAGGAAGTATTTGCTCACCGAGACAATTTGGGTCTTAAAGAAAGTGGAACTAAATACATATAGTTTTTAATACCAATACCCCAAACCGGACATATTTGCTGGATTTTGCAATAGGGATTTTAAATGAGATTAGAAAACGAATTTGATATCCAATTTTGAGGCCAATGGCAATGTGGGGTTCAAATAAATGATATATAGATATATGAGAATAGAGTACGTTGCTGATATATTTTCCGGGCTTAGTGTTTGGGAGACCACCCCAAACCCAAAACGCACCTAAATCAGGCATATTTACCGACCATATCAATGTGGAGCTTAAATGAACGGTATTGGGGGGTAGAGCAAGAATTGATACCCACTTTCGGGGCTAATTTTCTGGGGTCTACCCCTTACCCAAAATACCCCACAAACAGCAATTTTTTACCGACCCTCGCAATATGGGGCTCAAATAAAGGTATTTGGGAGTAGAATACGAATTTGATAACCTATTTTGGGGCCACGTGATTGGAAGACGCCTCATCGTGTAAACTCCCCTAAACCAATGGCAATATGAGGTTTAAATAAATGGTATTTGAAAGAAGAGCACAATGAATATATTTTTTCAGGGCCAAGTATCTGGGGGATCACCTCACCCACGAAAACACCCCTAAATCAGATATCATGAGAATATCGAGCTGACATTAAGTACTTTAAGAATGGAGTACACCTTAAACAAGCTTAAATTCACAGATGGTGCATAATCAACCCGTGGTGAAAATAGGGTACTAAATTTTTAGATATCTGAAGGGCGGGCGGACCCTCCCCCTTACCCTTATTTTCAGAAACGCCAGATCTCGGAGATGGGTGGTGCGATTTAAGCGAAATTTTGTGTGCTCTCATATAGTACCCTAAAAATAAAAATTTGGTATCCAAATTTCGGATGGGGTACCTAGGGGGGCCGCTCCACCTTAAAACCTACCAAACATATAGTTAAACCAATCACGACAATAACGAACTCAAACGAAATGTGTTTAGGATAAGAAAACGTATCTCATATTCATTTGTCGAACCAAGTGTTAGGGTGGCCACCCCAAAACACACCTAAATCGGACATAATAACCGACCATGGCAATCAAATGAAAGGTATTGGCGAATAGAATACGAATCTGATATCTAAATGTGGGACCACGTTTCGCGGGGTCCACCCCTTCCCCAAGCAGGACTTATTTACTGACCATAGGAATATGGGGCCTAAATAAAAGTACTTAAGTGTAGAACTCGAATCTGATATCCAAATATGGGACCAAGTGTTTGGGGCCGCTTCTCCCCAAAAACATCCCCTAAAGGGGACATATTTACGACCATAGCAATATGGGGCTCAAATGAATGGTCATTGGGAGTAAAGCACGAATCTGATATCAATATTCGGGAAAAGTTTCTATGGGGCCACCCCACGCCAACAACACCATTCAAATAGGAAGTATTTGTTGACTTTTGCAATATGGGGCTCAAGTAAGAGGGTTTTTAGAGTAGAACACGAAACCAACATATATATTCTAGGCCAACTTACTGAGTGGCCGCCCATCCCCTAAAACACCCCCCAAGCCGGTCATATTTTACCGACTATGGAAATATGGGGCTCAAATGCAAGGTATTTGGGAGTAGAAAACGTATCTGATATCAACATTAGGGACCAACTGTCGTGGGAACGTCCCACCACCACAACCCCAAAATAGGACGTATTTGCTCACCAAGACAATTTGGGTCTTAAAGAGAGTGAAACTAAATATTTATAGTTTTTAGGGCCAATACCCCAAACCGGACATATTTGCTAACTTTTGCAATGAGGAGTTTAAATGAGATTAGAAAGCTTGATATCCAATTTTGAGGTCAATGGCAATATGGGGTTAAAACAAATGATATATAGTTATGTGAGAATAGAGCACGTTGCAGGTATATTTTCCGGGCTTGGTGTGTGGGGGACCACCCCAATCCCCGAAATACCTCCAAATCGGGCATATTAACCGACCATGTCAATGAGGAGCTTAAATGAAACGTATTGGAGGTAGAGCAAGAATCGATACCCACTTTCGGGACCAATTTTTTGGGGGTCTACGCAATATGGGGCTCAAATAAAGGTATTTGGGTAGAGTACGAATTTGATATCCAAATGTAGGACTATGTATTTAGGGCATCACCCCTTCCACAAAACACACCCCAAAGGGTAAAAATGTTTCGACCATGCAAATATGTGGCTCAAATGAATGTTATTTGAGTTTAGAACACGAATTTGATAACCTATTTTGGGGCCACTTTTGGGGGACGCCTGATCGTGTAAACTCCCCTAGACCAATGGCAATATGGGGTTTAAATAAATGGTATTTGAAACAACGGCACGATGCTGATATTTTTTCAGGGCCAAGTGCCTGGGGGACCACCTCAACCCCTAAATCAGATATCATGAGAATATCGGGCTGAAATAAAGTATTTAAAGAATAGAGTACACCTTACATCCAACCTTAAATTCGTAGACCAATAAAGATCATATGGGATTCAGATAAAGGCACTTATATTGTCTTATATTAGTCAAGCGATATACTATTTTCGTAGCATGGTATTTTACGAAAAGCTCTTTAATTGTCGAAAATTAATATTCCAAGGAAAATTGTGTTTCGTATAAAGTAAAAGAAGGCGCAGCGGAGCGGGCCCGGTCCAGCCAGAATTTGTATATCAATTGATCCCACTTTATGAGTTTTTAGGTATTCTGAGGACCGCAATTCTTATTGAATTAAATTGAAAACTGGCTGTGATATTCTTTTATGACTTTCTGCATCCATGCATGGTCTACATTTTTCCATTAGCTGATATAGCTCCAAACCGATTCATATATATGTATATATATAACAATATTTCATCTAATGTTCTTGCGCACTTGCGGAGGCCACCGTTTGACCAATTATATTTGATGAAACAATCTCTCTTCTCTCGTAGATTCGGGTTGGGTAACATCCCAGTGGCAAAGGGTAAGTAAAGGGATATGAGAAGGTAATCGATAGTTTCTTGCGCACTTGTGGAGGCCACCGTTTGACCAATTATATTTGAATAAATTCTTTTTATGTGTTCGAAGAAAGCAGTTAAAATTCGTTTAATAGAATACATTAGTTAAAAATGTATTTGGAATGAAATTTATAACTAATGCATTATAATTTTTATAATTTCATTAAAAATCTAATTATTTATCCCCCGATATACATAACATAATTTATTCTGCTAAATTTAAAAATAGCAAAATTCTGTTTTATTATGAAATATGCTATTAAGAATTTTAAACGCCATTATGAGTTTGGACAAGTTTCCTTTTTATGAGGCGAGAAAATATTCGGGAAATCGGTCTATATGGTAATTATACCCAAATATGATTCGATTAAGAATTTATTTAGCATATATGTGAGGGTTGTTGTACAACTCACTGCTCAAAATTTCAGTAAAATCATGTTAAAGACACGCCTATTATTAGCCATTAAAAAAGCCAACATTGGTCTGATTTAAATGAAAAATGCAATTTGTTTTACTTGGAAACATTTTTCGTTTTACGCAATAGAATGCAAACTAAATCATGTTTGTTTTTGACGCGACGAAGCAAACAACAGATAATGATAATGGAATTCCCAAATGAAGAAGAATCGTCACTCTCAAAACATAACATTCCAACTTCGTTTGATATGGTATTGCACTCGGTAATCAATGTCCAAGTCTTGCCAAATAAAATTACCCCTTTATTCATTTGAGATATTCATAATATAATACATTTGCTATTTTCCCACTGCCGTCAATCGGAGGAGATGCCTTTTGATCTCCTTTGAAATTATCTCGCTTTACAAGTATTCCTTTAAAGCAGAGTTAACTACTATGGACAATTCACATTTTATGGTTTAAGACGCCGTTCAAAAATGTTTCGCCTTAATATTTAGAATGTACTTAACTTAAACCGGTTTTAAGTAAAGTGACCGTTCGTATTCGGCTACAAAAGGAGGACCTTTTCATTAAGCTTAAACTTGAATCGGACAGCATTCATTGATATGTGAGGAGTTTGCCCCTATTCCTTAATGGAATGTTCATGAACAAATTTGTAATTTGCGAGACTCCAAGTTGGCAGACCTGTTTATTTGGGCCTATATCAAAAAGCGTGCTAAGTTCGGCCGGGCCGAATCTTGTATACCCTCCACCATGGATCGCATTTGTCGACTTCTTTTCCCGGCATTGTCGCGTGCGCCTTAATGTCGCCCGAAGCGCCACCTGGCGGACAATAGCGAACTGCTTAGGCATGAGCCACGACCCCTGTCTGATTGACAGTAGGACAGTTGGTGTTATGTTGTCATTTGGCCCATCAGAGGAAGTTCTGGCTGGGAAGAGCGCCATGATGGACCAACTGACAGCATATGCCTCTGCCCTAAGAAGGAAAAATCTTTCTTTTGGATTTTGACTGTGCAGCAAGCCGGAGGTGAGCCGAGAAGACAACTGGAAGTGAGCCTTACGAGCATAAAAAAGTATAAGAAAAGTGCAGCCGCCGCCGTGTAGTGTTGGTGTTGTTGTGTGGTATTGCTACAATGACAGCATAGCAAGTGTATGATAACCCATAAGAAAATACCATAGTGGGATAAAACCTCTAGAAGCCCAAAATTGAAAAGGGCACTTTTATTTTAAATTACGAACAAGAAAAATGAACTGAATTCCAAAAAAAAAGAGAAAAAAATAATAAAAAAAAACAAAGAGGAAAACCAATTCAGAAAATTTCGAATCCTTTATTACTGAAGAAAAAAGAAATTTCAACAGCTAAACAAAAAAAAAAAAACATCTTACAAACTGAATTACCAAATAACCTTAAAATTACCATAAAAACTATTCTTAAAACTACATTAATACCTAACTCTAAAGAGTGAAAAAAAGGAACTGAATTTAAAACACTTATTGGAAAATAAATTTCAAACTAAAGAAAGAAACTTAATTATAAACTTAAAAAAAAGGAAAAAAAAAGACTGAATAAATAGCTAAAGCTTAAACTAAACGAAAATTTTGAATTAAAAGTAAATAAAAAAAAAACGCTGCTCACCAACGGCTCATCTCCTCTGCACCAGCGTGGGACCTCCTTCAAAAGCGCTCGCAGACCGCAGTGCTCCAGGTGACGGCTTACATAGACCCTTAACTCGTTATACTTAAAACTAAACATTCGGACGGACGGACGTACAGATTATCTAAAAATAAAAAGAAAAAAAAAAGGAAATTAGTTTTTGAAAAGGCAGGCATTTTTCATCTAGGATACTTATTTTTTTGTTATACCATCAACAGTATTATATGGTATTTACCCTTCCCCAATAGATAGAGCTCTCTCTAGGCAGGTAGGAAGTCTCAATAGGGATCTTTATTCCAAGCTAGTACTTTGAAGATGTCGTCCTTTCGGGCGTGGTAAAGGCCTAAAAGAAGAAAAGAAAAAAATCAGATATGAAATAAGAAAACTAATTCCAAATACCCCTTTTATTTTTATACCCTCCACCATAAGATGGGGGGTATACTAATTTCGTCATTCTGTTTGTAACCACCCGAAATATTCGTCTGAGACCCCATAAAGTATATATATTCTTGATCGTCGTGAAATTTTATGTCGATCTAGCCATGTCCGTCCGTCTGTCCGTCCGTCCGTCCGTTCGTCCGTCCGTCCGTCCGTCCATCCGTCCGTCCGTCCGTCCGTCCGTCCATCCGTCCGTCCGTCCGTCCGTCCGTCCGTCTGTCTGTCGAAAGCACGCTAACTTCCGAAGGAGTAAAGCTAGCCGCTTGAAATTTTGCACAAATACTTCTTATTAGTGTAGGTCGGTTGGTATTGTAAATGGGCCATATCGGTCCATGTTTTGATATAGCTGCCATATAAACCGATCTTGGGTCTTGACTTCTTGAGCCTCTAGAGTGCACAATTCTTATCCGATTGGAATGAAATTTTGCACGAAGCGTTTTGCTATGATATTCAACAACTGTACCAAGTATAGTTTAAATCGGTCCATAACCTGATATAGCTGCCATATAAACCGATCTTGGGTCTTGACTTCTTGAGCCTCTAGAGTGCGCAATTCTTATCCGATTGGAATGAATTTTGGCACGTAGTATTTTGTTATGATATCCAACAACTGTGCCAAATATGGTTCAAATCGGTTCATAACCTGATATAGCTGTCATATAAACAGATCTGGGGACTTGACTTCTTGAGCTTCTAGAGGGCGTAATTCCTATCCGATTTGGCTGAAATTTCGCAAGACGTTTTTTATTGTTACTTTCAACAACTATGGCAAATAAAGTACAAGTCGGTTCATAACCTGATATAGCTGCCATATAAACCGATCTGGGATCTTGACTTCTTGAGCCTCTAGAGGTCGCAATTATTATCCGATTTGCCTGAAATTTTGTACGACGGATTCTCTCATGACCATCAACATACGTGTTTATTATGATCAGAATCGGACCAAAGCCCGATACAGCTCCCATATAAATCGATCTCTCTATTTTACTTTTTGAGCTCACAAAGAGCGCAATTCTTATTCGAATTGGCTGACATTTTACACAGGTCTCCAACATATAATTTAATTGTGGTCCAAACAGGACCATATCTTGATATCGCTCTAATAGCAGAGCAAATCTTTTCTTATATCCTGTTTTGCCTAAGAAGAGATGCCGGGAAGAGAACTCGACAAATGCGATCCATGGTGGAGGGTATATAAGATTCGGCCCGGCCGAACTTAGCACGCTTTTACTTGTTTTATAATACCCCTTTTACTTACCTTGAACTTTCCAATATTCGGACGGACATAGACGGACAGACGGAGTAAGCTGCCATTGTGGGCACAGCCTAACTTACTCAGCGGCAGGAGCCCCGAAAGAAGAGATGGGATGCCATTAGATCTGTTCGAAGCTAGCAATACCCACCTACATATGGTTCTTTTATACTTTCTTTACATTTTTTATACCCTCCACCATAAGATGGGGGGTATACTAATTTCGTCATTCTGTTTGTAACTACTCGAAATATTCGTCTGAGACCCCATAAAGTATATATATTCTTGATCGTCGTGACATTTTATGTCGATCTAGCCATGTCCGTCCGTCTGTCCGTCTGTCCGTCTGTCCGTCCGTCCGTCCGTCCGTCCGTCTGTCTGTCGAAAGCACGCTAACTTCCGAAGGAGTAAAGCTAGCCGCTTGAAATTTTGCACAAATACTTCTTATTATTGTAGGTCGATTGGTATTGTAAATGGGCCATATCGGTCCATGTTTTGATATAGCTGCCATATAAACCGATCTAGGGTCTTGATTTCTTGAGCCTCTAGCGTGCGCAATTCTTAACCGATCAGAATGAAAATTTGCACGACGTGTTTTGTTATGACATCCAAGAACTGTGCCAAGTATGGTTCAAATCGGTCCATAACCTGATATAGCTGCCATATAAACCGATCTTGGGTCTTGACTTCTTGAGCATCTAGCGTGCGCAATTCTTATCCGATCAGAATGAAATTTTGCACGACGTGTTTTGTTATTATATCCAACAATTGTGCCAAGTATGGTTCCAATCGAACCATAACCTGATATAGCTGCCATATAAACCGATCTTGGGTCTTGAATTCTTGAGCCTCTAGAGTGCGCAATTCTTTTCCGATTGAAATGAAATATTGCACGACGTGTTTTGTTATGATACCCAACAACTGTGCCAAGTATGGTTTAAATCGGTCCATAACCTGATATAGCTGCCATATAAACCGATCTTGGGTCTTGACTTCTTGAGCCTCTAGAGGGCACAATTCTTATCCGATTTGAATGAATTTTTGCACGAAGTATTTCGTTATGATATCCAACAACTGTGCCAAGTATGGTTCAAATCGGTCCATAACCTGATATAGCTGTCATATAAACTGATCTGGGGATTTGACTTCTTGAGCTTTTAGAGGGCGCAATTCCTATCCGATTTGGCTGAAATTTTGCATGACGTATTTTATTTTTACTTTCAACAACTGTGTCAAATAAGGTTCAAATCGGTTCATAACCTGATATAGCTGCCATATAAACCGATCTGGGATCTTGACTTCTTGACCCCTAGAGGTCGCAATTATTATCCGATATGCCTGAAATTTTGTACGACGGATCCTCTCATGACCATCAACAAACGTGTTTATTATGTTCTGAATCGGTCTATAGCCCGATACAGATCCCATATAAATCGTTCTCTCTATTTTACTTCGTGAGCCCCAATGGTTGCAATTCTTATACGAATTGGCTGAAATTTTACACAGGTCTCCAACATATAATCTAATTGTGGTCCGAACCGGACCATATCTTGATATCGTTTTAATAGCAGAGCAACTCTTTTCTTATATCCGTTTTTGCCTAAGAAGAGATGCCGGGAAAACAACTCGACAAATGCGATCCATGGTGGAGGGTATATAAGATTCGGCCCGGCCGAACTTAGCACGCTTTTACTTGTTTTTTTTAAGATAATGTAGAAAAAGTTGAGATAGTAAGTTAAAGTCATAATGTTTCGAGTTTTTTTTTTATTATGATTTTTGGATGATGCCTCTTGTTTGTTTTCTGAATTTTTCATGTGGTCATCATAAATTAACCATCTTTTATAAATAAAGGAACTACCTGAAATGTTTGTAACGTTTACGAAAAGACGATGAATTTTATTGAGATCATGTAGATCTTGAGAAGAGGGAGATGGGAAGGGGGTGATAAGATGAAGAGGTAGGTACGGGGCAACTGACTTGAAAGTTGCTATGGTGGAGCTCCGACTCCAGAGGGAGGGCATTATCCTCGCCAGAACACCAGGCGAGAAGGCTTCCAAAAGGTAGGTGTGGTGCTTCCTCATTTTTATACCCTCCACCATAAGATGGGGGATATACTAATTTCGTCATTCTGTTTGTAACTACTCGAAATATTCGTCTGAGACCCCATAAAGTACATATATTCTTGATCGTCGTGACATTTTATGTCGATCTAGCCATGTCCGTCCGTCTGTCCGTCCGTCCGTCCGTCCGTCTGTCTGTCGAAAGCACGATAACTTCCGAAGGAGTAAAGCTAGCCGCTTGAAATTTTGCACAAATACTTCTTATTAGTGTAGGTCGGTTGGTATTGTAAACGGGCCATATCGGTCCATGTTTTGATATAGCTGCCATATAAACCGATCTTGGGTCTTGACTTCTTGAGCCTCTACAGTGCGCAATTCTTATCTGATTGGAATGAAATTTTGCACGACGTGTTTTGCTATGATATCCAACAACTGTGTCAAGTATAGTTCAAATCGGTTCATAACCTGATATAGCTGCCATATAAACCGATCTTGGGTCTTGACTTCTTGAGCCTCTAGCGTGCGCAATTCTTATCCGATCAGAATGAAATTTTGCACGACGTATTTTGTTATGATATCCAACAAGTGTGCCAAGTATAGTTCAAATCGGTCCATAACCTGATATAGCTGCCATTTAAACCGATCTTGGGTCTTGACATCTTGAGCATCTACAGTGCGCAATTCTTATCCGATTGGGATGAAATTTTGCACGACGTGTTTTGATATGATATCCAACAACTGTGCCAAGTATGGTTCAAATCGGTTCATAACCTGATATAGCTGCCATATAAACCGATCTTGGGTCTTGACTTCTTGAGCCTCTAGAGGGCACAATTCTTATCCGATTTGAATGAATTTTTGCACGACGTGTTTTGTTGTTATATCCAACAACTTTGCCAAGTATAGTTCAAATCGGTCCATAACCTGATATAGCTGCCATATAATCCGATCTTGGGTCTTGACTTCTTGAGCCTCTAGAGGGCGCAATTCTTATCCGATTAGAATGGATTTTCGCACGACATGTTTTGTTATGATACCCAACAACTGTGCCAAGTATGGTTTAAATCGGTTCATAACCTGATATGGCTGCCATATAAACCGATCTTGGGTCTTGACTTCTTGAGCCTCTAGAGGGCACAATTCTTATCCGATTTGAATGAATTTTTGCACGAAGTATTTCGTTATGATATCCAACAACTGTGTATGGTTCAAATCGGTTCATAACCTGATATAGCTCTCATATAAACAGATCTGGGGATTTGACTTCTTGAGCTTCTAGAGGGCGCAATTCCTATCCGATTTGGCTAAAATTTTGCATGACGTATTTTATTTTTACTTTCAACAACTGTGTCAAATAAGGTTTAAATCGGTTCATAACCTGATATAGCTGCCATATAAACCGATCTAGGATCTTGACTTCTTGACCCCTAGAGGTCGCAATTATTATCCGATATGCCTGAAATTTTGTACGATGGATCCTCTCATGACCATCAACAAACGTGTTTATTATGGTCTGAATCGGTCTATAGCCCGATACAGATCCCATATAAATCGTTCTCTCTATTTTACTTCGTGAGCCCCAATGGGTGCAATTCTTATACGAATTGGCTGAAATTTTACACAGGTCTCCAACATATAATCTAATTGTGGTCCGAACCGGACCATATCTTAATATCATTTTAATAGCAGAGCAACTCTTTTCTTATATCCTCTTTTGCCTAAGAAGAGATGCCGGGAAAAGAACTCGACAAATGCGATCCATGGTGGAGGGTATATAAGATTCGGCCCGGCCGAACTTAGCACGCTTTTACTTGTTTATTTAGACATCTTAGTTTAGTAGTTTCTTTTTCGGGCCAAACATCCCTTTTCTTTTACATAGTAAGCCTGGCATGTAAAACTTTTTGTTCCTGCTCATGTGACACGCTTGCGCAAAGAACCACCCCATCCGGCGGGCACTAGCCGCGCATACGCCACCATGCCAGCACAGCGACAAGCGGTCAGGAAATTCTTGCATTTATTGGACCAGAACGGAACAAAATGGCGCCCAACGTGGGGCCAGAAAAAGAAACATAGCATTTACTTTAGCAGTACGATTTAGTTTTAGGTCACGTAGGGTTGAGTTTAAGAGTCTTCTACGTTTGCCAATGATCTGGATTGTGCCCCGAGAAGGCAAACAGATTCGGGACTAATCTGGGACTCAGTCAAGAATCTATAGATTAGGATTGATAGCCATAGGTTAGTTTAGAATTAATGTTTGTTACAATAGTTTATGTTAGATGAAAATAGAGAGGGTTTGCTAGGAGAATTCCAGGTGAAACATCAGGAGTTTTCGGTCCCGGCAAAGGCTCCAAGGAATTGGTCCGCGTAGCCGTCAACTTTCTTGGTATTTGAGCGGGAGACTCCTAGCTAACATTCCTTTTGTTAGTCTGCCCTAATTTATGATCTTAGTTTAGTTAGTAGCATACTATGTAACTAATAGCTTAGATTTAGGGTTAATTAGCAAAACCATCCATTAGATTAGTTAGCAATAGACCAAGAATATCTTACCCAGGTCCGACTGAGGGGGTTGTGTGTGACCCTAGTCACCGGTCCCAGACCCCGGCTAGTGTCCATAGTCATCTCTTCGGTCAGGGTCTGCGTGAGATATTCCTTTCCATTAGTTTAGATTTCACACGAAGCACCCACAAACCTGTAAGGAAGCGAAAATACGTTCAATAGGGCTAACATAGTTTTATGGCAATATCTTCTCTTCATCTTATCGTCCCCTGAAAACCCTATCTCTAAATAGTTACACATTTCAAGGACGTTCTTAAATCACGCTTTATACGATACGATTAAGTTCGATTTTAGCGTAATTACTTCTAGGATTAGGTTAATAGTTTGGGACCTGGATTTTGAATTTAGTTTACCGTCTGTTTCTCAGGGAGAGAGTTAGGTGACTGGTTTATTACAATTGGGTCTGAATTTATTCATTTACACAAGCTTGAATTTATTTACCATTTTATTTAGATTTGTTTTTTTGAATTTTTATTTTTTTATACCCACCACCAAAGGATGGGGGTATATTCATTTTGTCATTCCGTTTGCAACACATCGAAATATCCATTTCCGACCCTATAAAGTATATATATTCTTGATCAGCGTAAAAATTTAAGACGATCTAGACATGTCCGTCCGTCTGTCTGTCTGTCTGTCTGTTGAAATCACGCTACAGTCTTTAAAAAAAGAGATATTGAGCTGAAATTTTGCACAGATTCTTTTTTTGTCCATAAGCAGGTTAAGTTCGAAGATGGGCTATATCGGACTATATCTTGATATAGCCCCCATATAGACCGATCCGCCGATTTAGGGTCTTAGGCCCATAAAAGCCACATTTATTATCCGATTTTGCTGAAATTTGGGACAGTGAGTTGTATATGGCCCTTCGACATCCTTCGTCAATTTGACTCAGATCGGTCCAGATTTGGATATAGCTGCCATATAGACCGATCCTCCGTTTTAGGGTCTAAGGCCCATAAAAGCCACATTTTTTATCCGATTTCGCTGAAATTCGGGACAGTGAGTTGTGTATGGCCCATCGATATTCATCGTTAATTTGGCTTAGATCGGTGCAGATTTGGATATAGCTACCATATAGACCGATCCTCCGATTTATGGTGATAGGCCCATAAAAGGCACATTTATTGTCCGATTTGCTGAAATTTGGGACAGTGAGTTGTGTTAGGCACTTCGACATCTTTCTTCAATTTGGTCCAGATCGGTTCAGATTTGGATATAGCTGTCATATAGACCGATTTCTTGATTTATGGTTTTGGGCCCATAAAATGCTCATTTATTGTCCGATGTCGCCGAAATTTGGGACAGTCAGTTAAGTTAAGCCCCTCGACATACTTCTGCAATATCGCACAGATCGGTCCAGATTTAGATATAGCTGCCATATAGACCGATATCTAGGTTTTAGGTTTTGGGGCCATTAAAGACGCATTTATTGTCCGATGTCGCTGAAATTTGAGACAGTGAGTTTGGTTAGGCTCTTCGACGTCCTTCCTTAATTTTGCCCAGATCGGTCCAGATTTGAATATAGCTGCCATATAGACCGATCTCTCGACTTAAGGTTTTGGGCCCATAAAAGCGACATTAATAGCCCGATTTCGCTGAAATTTGGGACAGTGCTTTGTGTTAGGCTCTTCGACATTTTTATGCAACTTGACCCAAATCGGTCCCGATTTGGATATAGCTGCCATGTAGACCGATATCTCGATTTATTGTCTTGGCCCCATAAAAGGCGCATTTATAATCCGATTTCACTGAAATTTGGCACAGTGACTTATGTTCGGCTTTTCGACATCCGTGTCGTATATAGTTCAGATCGGTTTATTTTTAGATATAGCTAATGTACTTATTAGTATCTGGTCCAAATCGGAACATATTTGGATATAACTCATATGGGACATAAGGTATAAAATTTTCACCGAATTTTGATGAAAGGTGGTTTACATATATACCCGAGGTGGTGGGTATCCAAAGTTCGGCCCGGCCGAACTTAACGCCTTTTTACTTGTTTTTTTTATACCCTCCACCATAAGATGGGGGGTATACTAATTTCGTCATTCTGTTTGTAACTACTCGAAATATTCGTCTGAGACCCTATAAAGTATATATATTCTTGATCGTCGTGACATTTTATGTCGATCTAGCCATGTCCGTCCGTCCGTCCGTCCGTCTGTCTGTCGAAAGCACGATAACTTCCGAAGGAGTAAAGCTAGCCGCTTGAAATTTTGCACAAATACTTCTTATTAGTGTAGGTCGGTTGGTATTGTAAATGGGCCATATCGGTCCATGTTTTGATATAGCTGCCATATAAACCGATCTTGGGTTTTGACTTCTTGAGCCTCTACAGTGCGCAATTCTTATCTGATTGGAATGAAATTTTGCACGACGTGTTTTGCTATGATATCCAACAACTGTGTCGAGTATAGTTCAAATCGGTTCATAACCTGATATAGCTGCCATATAAACCGATCTTGGGTCTTGACTTCTTGAGCCTCTAGCGTGCGCAATTCTTATCCGATCAGAATGAAATTTTGCACGACGTGTTTTGTTATAATATCCAACAACTGTGCAAAGTTTGGTTCAAATCGATCCATAACCTGATATAGCTGCCATTTAAACCGATCTTGGGTCTTGACTTCTTGAGCATCTACAGTGCGCGATTCTTATCCGATTGGGTGAAATTTTGCACGACGTGTTTTGATATGATATCCAACAACTGTGCCAAGTATGGTTCAAATCGGTTCATAACCTGATATAGCTGCCATATAAACCGATCTTGGGTCTTGACTTCTTGAGCCTCTAGAGGGCACAATTCTTATCCGATTTGAATGAGTTTTTGCACGACGTGTTTTGTTGTTATATCCAACAACTTTGCCAAGTATAGTTCAAATCGGTCCATAACCTGATATAGCTGCCATATAATCCGATCTAGGGTCTTGACTTCTTGAGCCTCTAGAGGGCGCAATTCTTATCCGATTAGAATGGATTTTCGCACGACGTGTTTTGTTATGATACCCAACAACTGTACCAAGTATGGTTTAAATCGGTCCATAACCTGATATGGCTGCCATATAAACCGATCTTGGGTCTTGACTTCTTGAGCCTCTAGAAGGCACAATTCTTATCCGATTTGAATGAATTTTTGCACGAAGTATTTCGTTATGATATCCAACAACTGTGTATGGTTCAAATCGGTTCATAACCTGATATAGCTCTCATATAAACAGATCTGGGGATTTGACTTCTTGAGCTTCTAGAGGGCGCAATTCCTATCCGATTTGGCTAAAATTTTGCATGACGTATTTTATTTTTACTTTCAACAACTGTGTCAAATAAGGTTTATATCGGTTCATAACCTGATATAGCTGCCATATAAACCGATCTAGGATCTTGACTTCTTGACCCCTAGAGGTCGCAATTATTATCCGATATGCCTGAAATTTTGTACGATGGATCCTCTCATGACCATCAACAAACGTGTTTATTATGGTCTGAATCGGTCTATAGCCCGATACAGATCCCATATAAATCGTTCTCTCTATTTTACTTCGTGAGCCCCAATGGGTGCAATTCTTATACGAATTGGCTGAAATTTTACACAGGTCTCCAACATATAATCTAATTGTGGTCCGAACCGGACCATATCTTGATATCGTTTTAATAGCAGAGCAACTCTTTTCTTATATCCTTTTGCCTAAGAAGAGATGCCGGGAAAAGAACTCGACAAATGCGATCCATGGTGGAGGGAATAGAAGATTCGGCCCGGCCGAACTTAGCACGCTTTTACTTGTTTTGTTTTATATTGAATTCTATACGCTTTATATATATACCTTGTTTTCCCAATGTGTGCGACATATTTTATGGTGAGTGTTGTGTGTGTTAATTTACGCTTTCGTTTATTGGCAATTTGCTGCTTATATAGGCAATGGTATTAACCAGGCAAGGAAGTAGGCAACACTCCGAAATGGAGAACGACATTCCAGTTTCCGCATCGGGAGCAGACACTCGTCCGATGGCAGAAAACACCGCTGTGACCGCTTCGACCGCGATCCATAGCAGCGCCGCTCTAACCACCACGACAACATCGTCTTTAGCACCACATGTTTCAAGTGACGTATCATTTAATTCTGATGTCCTAAACAATACAGTGATTTCACCCGCCTTCGCTAGCCAGACAGCGCAAGACATACGCAGAGACTTCCGAAGAGAGAACATGGAGTTCCGGACGGAATCAGGATATGTTGATGGCATACACGAAATGGTCGCATCCGTTGGCTTAGCTCAAGCGCAATTAATGAGGAGCGTAGAGGAAATATGGCAATTGGGGAGTGCATTAAACCAGCGAATTGATAATGTAAGGCACAGTATTCCACCCATAGCTGCACTTCAGCCTCCTCCGAGTATGCCTAGACCAGATGCTCACTCCAGAGCAGAGCACCAAGGAATGCCGCCACCACCAAGATTTGACCAAGCTAGGGAGTCCGGCCAATGGCCAGGTTTCCGCAATCCGCCACCTTTGACGGGGCCAGGAACAGCAAATAGGCCACCACCCAACAACAATGCTTATACACATGAGCGCTTCAATCGCTATGTAACGCAACCACCAGAAGGCTTTTGGCAGTCTTCACTAAATACGCCTTATTCCCAGATGTCATCCCAAGGTCCAAGAATGGATCTGCAGAAATGGGGAATAAAGTTTGACGGCAGCGACAAGACGATGGATGCCGAAGACTTCGTGTTCCGAGTAGAATCAATGAGGCAAGATTATGCATATCCTTTCGAAGCATTGATTAAAAATTTTCCACAACTGCTAGATTGGTTTAGATTGTTACTGGCAGCAGCGAAGAATTACGCCTTTCCAAAGCTGGGATGATCTGAAAAATGCCTTTTTGTGCCAATTTAGACGATTCGAGAGCGAATTTCAGATTCAGAAAAGAATTATGGACCGTCGTCAACAACCACATGAGTCTTTTGAAGATTTCTTCAATGCTGTTTTGAAACTTAGGAATCAGCAGAGGTTTCCGTATTCGGAACGTGACCTAGTGGAGATAATGAAGGGCAATTTGAAATCTAACTTGGCAGCTCTGATTTTTCCCAGGGCTTGAACCACTTCAGACAGGAAGTAAAGCGTGCAGAAAGCATGTTGGCTAACCAGCGGCCTACCAACAAAGACCATTCCAAGCTCCAAGAGTACATGAGCTCTACCTTGAAGAAGCAGATATGGAGACGGTGCATGAAGCGGTGAACCTAGAGGTGGACGCCTTGAAAGACACTACTAAGTACACCTGCTGGAATTGTCGGAAGTCGGGTCACAGCTACATAGAGTGTCCTGTTCCCATAAGTCGAGTTTTCTGTTTTCGATGTGGTAAAGAGGGAGTCGTAACGCCCAAGTGTCCGAAGTGTCAGGGAAACTTGACACGGAGCGCGTCTCGTACTGCGGAGAGGCGTTCGACACAAACGGAGACCCCACAGCAGTAGAGGGTTCCAAGCAGATGACCAATATTTCGAATTCCACACCTGTCAAGATTCTGACCAATCCGTCGCCGAAACCTTCTAATCCTGAGGGTCGTATTAGGGAGATAAAGCCATTGCATGTGCGTAAGAAGGAGTACGAGGAGGCGAGAGTTAGGATTTTTGGTCAGGTTTCTTCGAAGGTGAAGAGAGCGCGAGAGCGTTACAAGCGCAGGAAGCAGATTCGCCATGCGATTGCTTCCGCGTCTTTATATGAAGGTGATGATGCGAGGCTCTATATGAAGATTCAAATCCAGGGCGCTGACATAGAAGGTTTGCTCGACAGTGGAGCCACGGTGTGCTGTCTAGGTGAGGATTGCATCGAATTTACGAAGAGAGTTGGCATTAAAGTCCAGAATTTCTATTCTCTCATTAGCACCGCTAATGCGACCCCGTACAAAATGGTTGGCAAATTCAAGGTTCCAATTGCCTTCAGTAACAGAACCCGGGAAGTGACCTTCTACCTAGTACCCACTTTGAAGAAGAAGCTATTCCTCGGAGTAGACTTTATGAAGGCCTTCGGCTTGTTTGCATCGGTGGAAAGCCTCACCACCAATAATGTTAGCTTGTGTGATGAAGCCGATGATGGGACTAGTGATGACAGAACTGCTCATAGCCTATCTGATCTACAACGGCAACGTTTGGAGATGATAGTGGCAAAATTCCCTTGCTATACAAAAAAAGACTTGGGACAGACTAAGTCTGAAGTCCATTCCATCGATACCGGCGACGCAGTACCAGTGAAAAGTAAACATTACCCAGTCTCACCAGCAGTGCAAAAGTTGATGTACGCGGAGCTGGATAGAATGTTGGGCATGGGAGTTATTGAGCCTAGCGAGAGCGCTTGGAGCCACCCGGTAACTCTTGTTCGCAAGGGCGAGAAGAACCGGCTGTGGCTAGACGCTCGGAAGCTCAATGCGCTGACAGTCAAAGATGCCTATCCGCTCCCGCACATCGAAGGTTTGCTTAGTCGACCGGGTGATACATACTTCATTTCGAGTGTCGACCTGAAGGACGCATTCTGGCAGATACCTTTAGATCATGAAAGTAGAGAGAAGACTGCGTTTACAGTGCCGGGGAGACCACTTTACCATTTTACGGTCATGCCTTTCGGGCTGTGTAATGCGGCTCAAAGGTTGTGCCGTTTAATGGACAAGGTGATCCCCTCAGCGATACGTGACCGTGTCTTTGTCTACTTGGATGATCTGCTGATAGTATCGCCAGACTTCGACACCCACCTGGTACTGCTGGAACGTGTGGCGGAATTGTTGGACGAAGCTGGTTTGACTATCAATGTAGCCAAGTCCAAATTCTGGTTCAAAGAGCTTCGTTATTTAGGCTACATTGTTGGTGGAGGAGAGCTCAAACCGGATCCGAGCAAAGTGGATACTATAACCCGGTTCTGTTACCTGAAGACGGCCAAGCAGGTGCGTAGTTTTACGGGCGCAACTGGGTGGTATAGGAGGTTTATACCAAATTATGCTACCATCGCTGCTCCTATTTTTGAGACCCTAAAGAAGGGCAGGCAGTTTGTTTTCACTAATGAGGCGAAAGTGGCTTTCGACAATCTGAAGAACGCCTTGGTTACCAGTCCTATCTTGACACATCCTGATTTCGATAGACACTTCTATGTGCAGTGTGATGCCTCAGACCTTGGAATTGGAGCTGTCCTTTTCCAAAAGGATGAAGAAGGCGGAGAGCATCCCATAGCTTATTTTTCCCAGAAGCTGACATCAGCCCAAAAGAATTATTTCGTGACGGAAAGGGAATGTTTGGCCGTGGTAATGGCGGTGAAGAAGTTTCGCCCCTATATTGAACTGATGCCGTTCACCATTATCACGGACCATGGCAGCTTGAAGTGGCTGATGTCGCACAAGGACCTGGCCGGACGTTTGGCTAGGTGGAGTTTACATCTCCAGTCCTTTTCTTTTGAGGTGGAGCATAGGCAGGGGTCGAAGAACGTCGTACCAGACACGTTGTCCAGGTATAATATGGAGGAATTGTCCACTGACTTGGAGGCATTAATTGATTTAGACTCGGACGCCTTTAGGTCAGGTGATTATATCGAGCTTATCACAATTATTTCGGCTAATGCGGAGAATTTGCCAGATGTGAAGGTTGTAGACGGGTATGTTTACAAGAGGACCCGACATTATGAAGGCATACCCATCAACGAGGACTTTTCCTGGAAGCTATGGGTTCCCCAAGAGTTGACGGCGGACATAATTAGGAGATCTCACTGTCCACCGCAAGCTTCACATGGCGGCTTTCACAAAACCCTGAGAAGAGTGAGGGAATATTGCTATTGGCCGAACATGACCACTCAGGTTAGGGAATTTGTGCAGAGCTGCGAAATGTGTAAGTCCACGAAACCAGCCAATGCTACCCTTCGTCCTCCAATGGGAAGGGAGAGCCTAACAGAAAGACCATTCCAGAGAATCTATATAGATTTCCTAGGCCCATACCCTCGATCTAGGAATGGGAATGCTTTCATCTTTATCGTTCTAGACCATCTAAGCAAGTTTGTACTTTTGAAGGCGATGGCCAAGGCCAGTGCCAAAAATGTTATAAAATTTTTGATTTCTGAAGTCTTTCACAAATTTGGTACGCCCGAGACCGTTGTGTCAGACAATGGGCAACAGTTTGTCGCCAAAGAGTTCCAGGAGTTGATGAAGAACTTCGGGATCAGTCACCTAAGAACGGCTACGCACTCTCCTCAGGCAAATGCTTCGGAGAGGGTGAATCAGTCCATCCTGGCGGCTATACGTTCGTACTTGAAGGAAAGCCATCAGGATTGGGACAAGCATTTGTCTGAGATAGAGTGCTCGTTGCGTTCCTCAGTGCACTCTTCAATAGGGGTGACACCTTATTTTGCCTTGTTTGGCATGAACATGGTAAATCATGGCAGTGTGTACGTCCTGGCGAAGAGGTTGTAGTTGTTGAATGATCCCGAAAGTGAGGTCATTCCGAAGTCGGTTAGGCTGGAGCTAATAAGGAAGACCGTCAGAGATAACCTACATAAGGCATATTTGGGCAACGAGAAGAGGTAAAACATCCGCAGTAGAGTCGTCAAATTTATACCCGGTCAGGAGGTGTACCGAAGAAGTTTTCAACAAAGCGACTTCAAGAACCAATTTAATGCGAAATTAGGGCTGAAATTCCACAAATGCCGGATAGTCAAACCGGTTGGTAACTGCCTCAATGAGATAGAGGATTTGAAAGGCAAGCCTTTGGGAGTATACCACATGAAGGACTTGAAGCAGTAGGATGTCTTAAAGGAAAACTCGATTTCATAGTTCCACAGTTTTTCACACAATTTGTGGTTACATGATATGTAACCCAGACTTTTTTTCGGCGGCGTTTAAGAGAAGTATAACCTAGTTTCGACTATGTTTTGGTATTCCTCATGATAAGGGCAAAGACCGTATACGATAGAGAGGTACGGTCTGCTTAGTCTTTCTAATATCGTGGAAGTGGCACGGTTTATGCGCATGCAAGATCGCATTTCGAATGCAGCGTTTTTTTACCAATTCCTCTTTTTGTCCATTCGCAAATAGAAAATCAATTTGCAAATTATTACGAAATTACCCTCAATTGTTTTTGAGAAAGTTTGTAAAATATACAAATAGAAATCTGCTTTGTCTTTTGGCACCGATTGTTGCAGGTGTGAGTGACTAGTTTTATTTGATGGAGAAATTGCAGAATGTAAACATCATACCACCAGAAGGAGATGGCAGCATCACGCAATTGTGAACCTAATCTGTGAAACCTACAAGGGGATGAGACCAGGCATTCTGATGATCTTGCATAAATTCCAGAAATCTTTGGATATGGGTCTTAACCTGACTATTTCCACCATATTGCTAATATTTTTTTTTCTCTTTCGCGGTGATAGAGGAGAGTATGGTTCGATTATTGGTGCAGGAGTGCTTTTTATCACGATTAGTTGGCGGATTATCTGCAGCTATTCTCTGTGGTTTGGGTCAGACGATTCCAAACCCAGATTTTTCTGTGGTAATGGAGAGGAGATACCATATACTCATATAGTATTGGTGAAACGACTTGTCTGTTTTCTTTAACAGAAGATTGAAGACCTTATCAGCTTCAGACATAGGTCTCCGGGTACAATACACTGCTACAACAACGACAACAATAACGTAGGCTGGGATTGCTCTTGGACATTGTTTTTGAGTTTTTTCCAGGACGAAAAGATATGGACCTATTTCCTACGCTATATCTACCATATACAGGGATGAAACACTTACCGTTTTGCCTTCGTTATCCTTTTTCGATGCGAGACAGGAGATTATGGCATTTGTGGGTGAAGAGGCGGTCTGGATCCTTTGAAGATAGCCTGTAATTAAGAAGAGGAAATAAGGTATTAATGGTTGCGAATGGAAGTAGGAGAGGAAGTATTTCATACCTTACTTTAGGTGAACTTACAAGCGTCTAATGTCTGATGCTGAAAATATAAGAGACAATAGTGCAAATAGGATATGGTTTGTTTGGCCTGGGGTGAGACAGACGGCTTCACATAGGGTTTCGGATTACTCATGCGCAAACGAACGGGATGTAGGTCTACCTAATTCTGATTATGTTCTATTTTTATGGTATTGCCACCAGATACAGAGGGCCCAGGCCAAACGTGACATCTTTCCTCCATATGTTGCTTACAGACCAAGAGATCGGCGATGAACCATCTACACCAGGCATCGGAGATGAGCGCTAGAGTCTCGTAACCAGAGTACCGCAAAAGCTTTCCTCAAGTGGGGATTCCAACGTGGGCGGACGTTTCGGGGCTGCCAACTTGTGACTTGTCATAGACCTCCAGAGCCTACCCCCTGTGCCCCACTGAAGCTATGACATTAGGCTGCACATCGTAGTAAGGGAGAAAGACGGTAAGGACTATGAGCTGCCAGAGGACGATTATGGCGGTTGGAATCCCAGTGTGAGGAAAGGCACGAGGCAAATTCACCCAGGTGAATAGGCCGAAACCACAGTATCCGGTGACGATGACTCTGGCACACATTCCCGAAGTTGGTGGTCAAGAGCACCGCCAATGACTTTGAACTGGTAGACGGTCTCGGAGAAGTTGTTGCCACAGGTGATTTGGGGCCCAGATATATATATACCGGTGGATATTTGAATCAGGTTATGATTGCAAAGACGCATGGGCTGGCGCTTTTCTTCTGGATATGCTTTTGGTTCTATGGCTTATTGATTTCGCGTAATCAACACCTTGCGCGGCGGGTATAGTAGGTATGACAACTTTCTGATCATGGCGGATTTTACACGATATTTAGGGCGGCACGGCCATATTCGCCAGACAAACAAACCAGTATGGAAAGGAGGTAGAGAGGGGAAGCACTTACCTTATTGGTCAGATGGGGCTGGCAGGCGATTTTTGTTAGTACCTAGGGAATCAGAACGTTATTACTTTGATAGACGATACATTTATTACCTACCTTAATCACCTGATTTCCAGTGGGAGTCTTCCAGCCTTTGGTGGTACAGCCCTGGGTTTAGCTGTTGTCGTCCTCTAGTTTTTCCTTGGAATCTGGAAGGATAGAAGAAAAACAATAATTTTTGTCAAAGAAAAGAGAAGATCAAGCAAAATAGAAAGAGACTTTTTAAGTGGCGTATGTTTTGCTAATAGAGTTAAAATTCTGAACCGATTTCGGTGTGGTTATTCACTTTGGTTGATACTTTTTACGAAGGGATTTTTTGGAAATTTTTAAAGTTTTTAATTTTAGTATTTTTTGTATTTCGTAGTTCCGTTGTGTTTGATTTAGACAATTAAATTGCGTTTGAATCCGTTTTTATCTAGTTGGTTACTGAGATCGGTGTATTTATTTTAAATTTTTTATTTTTCGGTTTTTTATTGATTGTTATTAATTTTCTTTGATTTTTAATAATTTATTTTTTTTACTCGGTTTGCAATATATTTTTCCTTTGTTTGTTTTTTTTTTAAATTTTTGTTTTCACGAATTTTTAAACACTTACAATTTTGTTTCTAGTTTGGATTTTTTTAACTTTTGAGAAAATAATTTGAAAGAATTTTTTCTTTTCTCTCAGTTTTTACTTTTCGTTAAAATTTGTTCAGTTTTTAATTTAATTTCACATAGCTAAAACGTCATAAATGTTCATTTTTTTTTGTTTTTGGCAAAATTTTGTTTCATTTTTATTTGTTTTTATTAATTTGTTGGAGTAATTCCTTTATTTCACCAACATTTAATACAATATTTTTGCTTTTCTTTGGTTTTTATTTTTCTTGTTCATTTACTTTTCTTAGAATTTCAAAGTTTTTATTAGTTTTGGCACAAATTGGGTTAAATTTTTTTTGGGTTTTGTTAGGATTTTTTTTTCTCTATTTTCAATTTAATTTTCCTTCAACACTTTCACTTTTAAGTTCATCGAACTTGCAGTCTATTCACAATAGCTCTTTCTCACATATTAATTTTTTTCGTTTATTTTGATCTTTTTGGGATCCACAGGAAGAAGAAGATTTTTAAGATTTTCAAATTTATTGTGCTCTTGATTCTACATTTGCTTTTACCATTCTCTCCACACACATAAATTCAGAATAATGGCGTTTCTTCTTTTTCTGTTCTCTTTTGACACTAGGTTCGTTTAGTACCCCCACCTCCATTCATAATGAGGTACCGCAACCTCATACGATAGTTCTTATACTATTACACTACGCACACTTATTGACACACAGTAACAGCCACCTACACATGTAATTGGAAGCTGGTTCTCATCATGAGGCTTCTAATTTTTGGATCTGTAGCGTCTTTTTCTCACACCATCAAAGGACATATGTGTCCATATATATATATTGTATATATATATATATGTCAGGGCACAATTTTTTTTTTAACCATTATATTTTTGGCTAGTGGGTTTTTTTTCTTGTCTGTCTTAAAGGTACAGTTTTCAATTTCCATATTGCAGAACCACATATGGACGTTTGAATTGGAACTTTTACACGCATACACGCACTCACAGGGAATATGTATCGGTATATATATATTTTTTGTTTCTAATTCAAAGCACACATGAATTTTGGATCTTTACAATTATTAATTTTTTTTTTGGTATTCTGACTGATTTTTTTGTTTATTTGAATCAGGTCGACCTCATTTATGCGGCGGAGGCCGCATTTTTTTTTTTTTTTTTTTTTTTTTTTTTTTTTTTTTGACAATTGTTTTAAGGCACAGATTTTCACACACAATTTAGGTATTTTGTTATTTACGTTATTACGCCTTTTTAGAAATTGGTTTGGTTGGACACAGGCATTTTTAACAAATTTATGGCGATCTTGCAATCAATTATTTTCGTTCATTTTTTTTTGCCATATAAACACACACACACATAACTTTTTGGCACTGAATCTGTTCCTTTTTGTTAAATCAGAGAGAACTCAACACTAATAGTTAGCACGGCACATACATTATTTTTTTTTATGATTCACTTCATATTTTTAAACCATTTTATTTAATTTTTTTGTAAAATACTTACCATTGAATTTTCTCCAACATGGCCGGTCCGCTTGTTGCTGCTGCTTTTATCACTTTAATTATAAATGACGGTGTTCATTCTTTTGTTTTAACGCCGTTACGGGGTTGCGGCCGCTCATACGGGAGGCCTACCCTATTTCAATGATATCAATTTATCGTTCTTAAGGGGCGTATACACTATTAGATATGTTTTTTTTACAGAAAAAATTGTAAATATGATAGAAACCAGAGTAGATTTATATAGAAGATCCCATAATAAGTCGAGGCAGTGAGAACCGGAGTAGGATCGTACACAAATAGCCACAGAACGAAGCTTTTGGGCATAAGTCGGCTGAACGATAGGTCGTACAAACATTGTATTTTTGATGGTAAAACTATAGAAGGTAGTGCTCGAATAATGTAGGGATTGCAGTGCAGATACATTTTAGGAATTGCCGCTCGGATTTATTCGATTATTGAACCAGAGATATCCTAGGAATTTGCACGTTTTTCCCTCCCATCCTTTGACAGTAATGTTCAAAGGATGGTTGGGTTTGTCGCGTGCGCCTTAATGTCGCTCGAAGCGCCACCTGGCGGACAATAGCGAACTGCTTAGGCATGAGCCACGACCCCTGTCTGATTGACAGTAGGACAGTTGGTGTTGTGTTGTCATTTGGCCCATCAGAGGAAGTTCTGGCTGGGCCAAATGACAGCATATGCCTCTGCCCTAAGAAGGAAAAATCTTTCTTTTGGATTTTGACTGTGCAGCAAGCCGGAGGTGAGCCGAGAAGACAACTGGAAGTGAGCCTAACGAGCATAAAAAAGTATAAGAAAAGTGCAGCCGCCGCCGTGTAGTGTTGGTGTTGTTGTGTGGTATTGCTACAATGACTGCATAGCAAGTGTATGATAACCCATAAGAAAATACCATAGTGGGATAAAACCTCTAGAAGCCCAAAATTGAAAAGGGCACTTTTATTTTAAATTACGAACAAGAAAAATGAACTGAATTCCAAAAAAAAAGAGAAAAAAATAATAAAAAAAAACAAAGAGGAAAACCAATTCAGAAAATTTCGAATCCTTTATTACTGAAGAAAAAAGAAATTTCAACAGCTAAACAAAAAAAAAAAAACATCTTACAAACTGAATTACCAAATAACCTTAAAATTACCATAAAAACTATTCTTAAAACTACATTAATACCTAACTCTAAAGAGTGAAAAAAAGGAACTGAATTTAAAACACTTATTGGAAAATAAATTTCAAACTAAAGAAAGAAACTTAATTATAAACTTAAAAAAAAGGAAAAAAAAGACTGAATAAATAGCTAAAGCTTAAACTAAACGAAAATTTTGAATTAAAAGTAAATAAAAAAAAAACGCTGCTCACCAACGGCTCATCTCCTCTGCACCAGCGTGGGACCTCCTTCAAAAGCGCTCGCAGACCGCAGTGCTCCAGGTGACGGCTTACATAGACCCTTAACTCGTTATACTTAAAACTAAACATTCGTACGGACGGACGTACAGATTATCTAAAAATAAAAAGAAAAAAACAAGTAAAAGCGTGCTAACTTCGGCCGGGCCGAATCTTATATACCCTCCACCATGGATCGCATTTGTCGAGTTCTTTCCCCGGCATCTCTTCTTAGGCAAAAAAGGATATAAGAAAAGAGTTGCTCTGCTATTAAAACGATATCAAGATATGGTCCGGTTCGGACCACAATTAGATTATATGTTGGAGACCTGTGTAAAATTTCAGCCAATTCGTATAAGAATTGCACCCATTGGGGCTCACGAAGTAAAATAGAGAGAACGATTTATATGGGATCTGTATCGGGCTATAGACCGATTCAGACCATAATAAACACGTTTGTTGATGGTCATGAGAGGATCCATCGTACAAAATTTCAGGCATATCGGATAATAATTGCGACCTCTAGGGGTCAAGAAGTCAAGATCCTAGATCGGTTTATATGGCAGCTATATCAGGTTATAAACCGATTTAAACCTTATTTGACACAGTTGTTGAAAGTAAGAATAAAATACGTCATGCAAAATTTTAGCCAAATCGGATAGGAATTGCGCCCTCTAGAAGCTCAAGAAGTCAAATCCCCAGATCTGTTTATATGAGAGCTATATCAGGTTATGAACCGATTTGAACCATACACAGTTGTTGGATATCATAACGAAATACGTCGTGCAAAAATTCATTCAAATCGGATAAGAATTGTGCCCTCTAGAGGCTCAAGAAGTCAAGACCCAAGATCGGTTTATATGGCAGCCATATCAGGTTATGGACCGGTTTAAACCATACTTGGTACAGTTGTTGGGTATCATAACAAAACACGTCGTGCGAAAATCCATTCTAATCGGATAAGAATTGCGCCCTCTAGAGGCTCAAGAAGTCAAGACCCTAGATCGGATTATATGGCAGCTATATCAGGTTATGGACCGATTTGAACTATACTTGGCAAAGTTGTTGGATATAACAACAAAACACGTCGTGCAAAAACTCATTCAAATCGGATAAGATTTGGATTGGGCTCAAGAAGTCAAGACCCAAGATCGGTTTATATGGCAGCTATATCAGGTTATGAACCGATTTGAACCATACTTGGCACAGTTGTTGGATATCATATCAAAACACGTCGTGCAAAATTTCATCCCAATCGGATAAGAATTGCGCACTGTAGATGCTCAAGAAGTCAAGACCCAAGATCGGTTTAAATGGCAGCTATATCAGGTTATGGACCGATTTGAACTATACTTGGCACACTTGTTGGATATCATAACAAAACACGTTGTGCAAAATTTCATTCTGATCGGATAAGAATTGCGCACGCTAGAGGCTCAAGAAGTCAAGACCCAAGATCGGTTTATATGGCAGCTATATCAGGTTATGAACCGATTTGAACTATACTTGACACAGTTGTTGGATATCATAGCAAAACACGTCGTGCGAAATTTCATTCCAATCAGATAAGAATTGCGCACTGTAGAGGCTCAAGAAATCAAGACCCAAGATCGGTTTATATGGCAGCTATATCAAAACATGGACCGATATGGCCCATTTACAATACCAACCGACCTACACTAATAAGAAGTATTTGTGCAAAATTTCAAGCGGCTAGCTTTACTCCTTCGGAAGTTATCGTGCTTTCAACAGACAGACGGACGGACGGTCGGACGGACGGACAGACGGACGGACATGGCTAGATCGACATAAAATGTCACGACGATCAAGAATATATATACTTTATGGGGTCTCAGACGAATATTTCGAGTAGTTACAAACAGAATAACGAAATTAGTATACCCCCCATCTTGGGTATATAAGATTCGGCCCGGCCGAACTTAGCACGCTTTTACTTGTTATACCCTCCACCATAAGATGGGGGGTATACTAATTTCGTCATTCTGTTTGTAACTACTGGAAATATTCGTCTGAGACCCCATAAAGTATATATATTCTTGATCGTCGTGACATTTTATGTCGATCTAGCCATGTCCATCCGTCTGTCCGTCCGTCTGTCTGTCGAAAGCACGATAACTTCCGAAGGAGTAAAGCTAGCCGCTTGAAATTTTGCACAAATACTTCTTATTAGTGTAGGTCGGTTGGTATTGTAAATGGGCCATATCGGTCCATGTTTTGATATAGCTGCCATATAAACCGATCTTGGGTCTTGACTTCTTAAGCCTCTACAGTGCGCAATTCTTATCTGATTGGAATGAAATTTTGCACGACGTGTTTTGCTATGATATCCAACAACTGTGTCAAGTATAGTTCAAATCGGTTCATAACCTGATATAGCTGCCATATAAACCGATCTTGGGTCTTGACTTCTTGAGCCTCTAGCGTGCGCAATTCTTATCCGATCAGAATGAAATTTTGCACGACGTGTTTTGTTATGATATCCAACAAGTGTGCTAAGTATAGTTCAAATCGGTCCATAACCTGATATAGCTGCCATTTAAACCGATCTTGGGTCTTGACTTCTTGAACATCTACAGTGCGCAATTATTATCCGATTGGGATGAAATTTTGCACGACGTGTTTTGATATGATATCCAACAACTGTGCCAAGTATGGTTCAAATCGGTTCATAACCTGATATAGCTGCCATATAAACCGATCTTGGGTCTTGACTTCTTGAGCCTCTAGAGGGCACAATTCTTATCCGATTTGAATGAGTTTTTGCACGACGTGTTTTGTTGTTATATCCAACAACTGTGCCAAGTATAGTTCAAATCGGTCCATAACCTGATATAGTTGCCATATAATCCGATCTAGGGTCTTGACTTCTTGAGCCTCTAGAGGGCGCAATTCTTATCCGATTAGAATGGATTTTCGCACGACGTGTTTTGTTATGATACCCAACAACTGTACCAAGTATGGTTTAAATCGGTCCATAACCTGATACGGCTGCCATATAAACCGATCTTGGGTCTTGACTTCTTGAGCCTCTAGAGGGCACAATTCTTATCCGATTTGAATGAATTTTTGCACGAAGTATTTCGTTATGATATCCAACAACTGTGTATAGTTCAAATCGGTTCATAACCTGATATAGCTCTCATATAAACAGATCTGGGGATTTGACTTCTTGAGCTTCTAGAGGGCGCAATTCCTATCCGATTTGGCTAA
Source organism: Stomoxys calcitrans (assembly GCF_963082655.1). Taxonomy (NCBI): domain Eukaryota; kingdom Metazoa; phylum Arthropoda; class Insecta; order Diptera; family Muscidae; genus Stomoxys; species Stomoxys calcitrans. The sequence goes on along the minus strand of NC_081552.1, from coordinate 96,864,076 downwards.
AATTTGCATGACGTATTTTATTTTTACTTTCAACAACTGTGTCAAATAAGGTTTAAATCGGTTCATAACCTGATATAGCTGCCATATAAACCGATCTAGGATCTTGACTTCTTGACCCCTAGAGGTCGCAATTATTATCCGATATGCCTGAAATTTTGTACGATGGATCCTCTCATGACCATCAACAAACGTGTTTATTATGGTCTGAATCGGTCTATAGCCCGATACAGATCCCATATAAATCGTTCTCTCTATTTTACTTCGTGAGCCCCAATGGGTGCAATTCTTATACGAATTGGCTGAAATTTTACACAGGTCTCCAACATATAATCTAATTGTGGTCCGAACCGGACCATATCTTGATATCGTTTTAATAGCAGAGCAACTCTTTTCTTATATCCTTTTTTGCCTAAGAAGAGATGCCGGGGAAAGAACTCGACAAATGCGATCCATGGTGGAGGGTATATAAGATTCGGCCCGGCCGAACTTAGCACGCTTTTACTTGTTTTTTTTCTGAATTTTTCATGTGGTCATCATAAATTAACCATCTTTTATAAATAAAGGAACTACCTGAAATGTTTGTAACGTTTACGAAAAGACGATGAGTTTTATTGAGATCATGTAGATCTTGAGAAGAGGGAGATGGGAAGGGGGTGATAAGATGAAGAGGTAGGTACGGGGCAACTGACTTGAAAGTTGCTATGGTGGAGCTCCGACTCCAGAGGGAGGGCATTATCCTCGCCAGAACACCAGGCGAGAAGGCTTCCAAAAGGTAGGTGTGGTGCTTCCTCATTTTTTATTTAGACATCTTAGTTTAGTAGTTTCTTTTTCGGGCCAAACATCCCTTTTCTTTTACATAGTAAGCCTGGCATGTAAAACTTTTTGTTCCTGCTCATGTGACACGCTTGCGCAAAGAACCACCCCATCCGGCGGGCACTAGCCGCGCATGCGCCACCATGCCAGCACAGCGACAAGCGGTCAGGAAATTCTTGCATTTATTGGACCAGGACGGGACAGCATCTCTTCTTAAGCAAAAAAGGATATAAGAAAAGAGTTGCTCTGCTATTAAAACGATATCAAGATATGGTCCGGTTCGGACCACAATTACCTTATATGTTGGAGACCTGTGTAAAATTTCAGCCAATTCGTATAAGAATTGCGCCCATTGGGGCTCACGAAGTAAAATAGAGAGAACGATTTATATGGGATCTGTATCGGGCTATAGACCGATTCAGACCATAATAAACACGTTTGTTGATGGTCACGAGAGGATCCATCGTACAAAATTTCAGGCATATCGGATAATAATTGCGACCTCTAGGGGTCAAGAAGTCAAGATCCCAGATCGGTTTATATGACAGCTATATCAGGTTATGGACCGATTTCAACCATACTTGGCACAGTTGTTGAAAGTAAAAATAAAATACGTCATGCAAAATTTCAAATCGGATAGGAATTGCGCCCTCTAGAAGCTCAAGAAGTCAAATCCCCAGATCTATTTATATGACAGCTATATCAGGTTATGGACCGATTTCAACCATACTTGGCACAGTTGTTGAATATCATAACGAAATACTTCGTGCAAAAATTCATTCAAATCGGATAAGAATTGTGCCCTCTAGAGGCTCAAGAAGTCAAGACCCAAGATCGGTTTATATGGCAGCTATATCAGGTTATGGACCGATTTCAACCATACTTGGAACAGTTGTTGGGTATTATAACAAAACACGTCGTGCAAAATTTCATTTCAATCGGAATAGAATTGCGCACTCTAGAGGCTCAAGAAGTCAAGACCCAAGATCGGTTTAAATGGCAGCTATATCAGGTTATAAACCGATTTGAACTATACTTAGCACACTTGTTGGATATCATAACAAAACACGTCGTGCAAAATTTCATTCTGATCGGATAAGAATTGCGCACGCTAGAGGCTCAAGAAGTCAAGACCCAAGATCGGTTTATATGGCAGCTATATCAGGTTATGAACCGATTTGAACTATACTTGACAAAGTTGTTGGATATCATAGCAAAACACGTCGTTCGAAATTTCATTCCAATCAGATAAGAATTGCGCACTGTAGAGGCTCAAGAAATCAAGACCCAAGATCGGTTTAAATGGCAGCTATATCAGGTTATGGACCGATTTGAACTATACTTGGCACACTTGTTGGATATCATAACAAAACACGTCGTGCAAAATTTCATCGCAATCGGATAAGAATTGCGCACTGTAGATGCTCAAGAAGTCAAGACCCAAGATCGGTTTATATGGCAGCTATATCAGGTTATGGACCGATTTGAACTATACTTAGCACACTTGTTGGATATCATAACAAAACACGTCGTGCAAAATTTCATTCTGATCGGATAAGAATTGCGCACTGTAGATGCTCAAGAAGTCAAGACCCAAGATCGGTTTATATGGCAGCTATATCAGGTTATGAACCGATTTGAACCATACTTGGCACAGTTGTTGGATATCATATCAAAACACGTCGTGCAAAATTTCATCCCAATCGGATAAGAATTGTGCCCTCTAGAGGCTCAAGAAGTCAAGACCCAAGATCGGTTTATATGGCAGCTATATCAGGTTATGGACCGATTTGAACTATACTTGGCACACTTGTTGGATATCATAACAAAACACGTCGTGCAAAATTTCATTCTGATCGGATAAGAATTGCGCACGCTAGAGGCTCAAGAAGTCAAGACCCAAGATCGGTTTATATGGCAGCTATATCAGGTTATGAACCGATTTGAACTATACTTGACACAGTTGTTGGATATCATAGCAAAACACGTCGTGCAAAATTTCATTCCAATCAGATAAGAATTGCGCACTGTAGAGGCTTAAGAAGTCAAGACCCAAGATCGGTTTATATGGCAGCTATATCAAAACATGGACCGATATGGCCCATTTACAATACCAACCGACCTACACTAATAAGAAGTATTTGTGCAAAATTTCAAGCGGCTAGCTTTACTCCTTCGGAAGTTATCGTGCTTTAGACAGACAGACGGACGGACGGACGGACAGACGGACGGACAGACGGACGGACATGGCTAGATCGACATAAAATGTCACGACGATCAAGAATATATATACTTTGTGGGGTCTCAGACGAATATTTCGAGTAGTTACAAACAGAATAACGAAATTAGTATACCCCCCATCTTGGGTATATAAGATTCGGCCCGGCCGAACTTAGCACGCTTTTACTTGTTATACCCTCCACCATAAGATGGGGGGTATACTAATTTCGTCATTCTGTTTGTAACTACTCGAAATATTCGTCTGAGACCCCATAAAGTATATATATTCTTGATCGTCGTGACATTTTATGTCGATCTAGCCATGTCCGTCCGTCTGTCCGTCCGTCCGTCCGTCTGTCTGTCGAAAGCACGATAACTTCCGAAGGAGTAAAGCTAGCCGCTTGAAATTTTGCACAAATACTTCTAATTAGTGTAGGTCGGTTGGTATTGTAAATGGGCCATATCGGTCCATGTTTTGATATAGCTGCCATATAAACCGATCTTGGGTCTTGATTTCTTGAGCCTCTACAGTGCGCAATTCTTATCTGATTGGAATGAAATTTCGCACGACGTGTTTTGTTATGATATCCAACAAGTGTGCCAAGTATAGTTCAAATCGGTTCATAACCTGATATCGCTGCCATATAAACCGATCTTGGGTCTTGACTTCTTGAGCCTCTAGCGTGCGCAATTCTTATCCGATCAGAATGAAATTTTGCACGACGTGTTTTGTTATGATATCCAACAAGTGTGCCAAGTATAGTTCAAATCGGTCCATAACCTGATATAGCTGCCATTTAAACCGATCTTGGGTCTTGACTTCTTGAGCATCTACAGTGCGCAATTCTTATCCGATTGGGATGAAATTTTGCACGACGTGTTTTGATATGATATCCAACAACTGTGCCAAGTATGGTTCAAATCGGTTCATAACCTGATATAGCTGCCATATAAACCGATCTTGGGTCTTGACTTCTTGAGCATCTACAGTGCGCAATTCTTATCCGATCAGAATGAAATTTTGCACGACGTGTTTTGTTATGATATCCAACAAGTGTGCCAAGTATAGTTCAAATCGGTCCATAACCTGATATAGCTGCCATTTAAACCGATCTTGGGTCTTGACTTCTTGAGCATCTACAGTGCGCAATTCTTATCCGATTGCGATGAAATTTTGCACGACGTGTTTTGTTATGATATCCAACAAGTGTGCCAAGTATAGTTCAAATCGGTCCATAACCTGATATAGCTGCCATTTAAACCGATCTTGGGTCTTGATTTCTTGAGCCTCTACAGTGCGCAATTCTTATCTGATTGGAATGAAATTTCGCACGACGTGTTTTGCTATGATATCCAACAACTGTGTCAAGTATGATTCAAATCGGTTCATAACCTGATATAGCTGTCATATAAACAGATCTGGGGATTTGACTTCTTGAGCTTCTAGAGGGCACTATTCCTATCCGATTTGGCTGAAATTTTGCATGACATATTTTATTTTTACTTTCAACAACTGTGTCAAATAAGGTTCAAATCGGTTCATAACCTGATATAGCTGTCATATAAACCGATCTGGGATCTTGACTTCTTGACCCCTAGAGGTCGCAATTATTATCCGATATGCCTGAAATTTTGTACGATGGATCCTCTCGTGACCATCAACAAACGTGTTTATTATGGTCTGAATCGGTCTATAGCCCGATACAGATCCCATATAAATCGTTCTCTCTATTTTACTTCGTGAGCCCCAATGGGCGCAATTCTTATACGAATTGGCTGAAATTTTACACAGGTCTCCAACATATAATGTAATTGTGGTCCGAACCGGACCATATCTTGATATCGTTTTAATAGCAGAGCAACTCTTTTCTTATATCCTTTTTTGCTTAAGAAGAGATGCTGTCCCGTCCTGGTCCAATAAATGCAAGAATTTCCTGACCGCTTGTCGCTGTGCTGGCATGGTAGCGCATGCGCGGCTAGTGCCCGCCGGATGGGGTGGTTCTTTGCGCAAGCGTGTCACATGAGCAGGAACAAAAAGTTTTACATGCCAGGCTTACTATGTAAAAGAAAAGGGATGTTTGGCCCGAAAAAGAAACTACTAAACTAAGATGTCTAAATAAAAAATGAGGAAGCACCACACCTACCTTTTGGAAGCCTTCTCGCCTGGTGTTCTGGCGAGGATAATGCCCTCCCTCTGGAGTCGGAGCTCCACCATAGCAACTTTCAAGTCAGTTGCCCCGTACCTACCTCTTCATCTTATCACCCCCTTCCCATCTCCCTCTTCTCAAGATCTACATGATCTCAATAAAATTCATCGTCTTTTCGTAAACGTTACAAACATTTCAGGTAGTTCCTTTATTTATAAAAGATGGTTAATTTATGATGACCACATGAAAAATTCAGAAAAAAAACAAGTAAAAGCGTGCTAAGTTCGGCCGGGCCGAATCTTATATACCCTCCACCATGGATCTCATTTGTCGAGTTCTTTCCCCGGCATCTCTTCTTAGGCAAAAAAGGATATAAGAAAAGAGTTGCTCTGCTATTAAAACGATATCAAGATATGGTCCAGTTCGGACCACAATTAGATTATATGTTGGAGACCTGTGTAAAATTTCAGCCAATTCGTATAAGAATTGCACCCATTGGGGCTCACGAAGTAAAATAGAGAGAACGATTTATATGGGATCTGTATCGGGCTATAGACCGATTCAGACCATAATAAACACGTTTGTTGATGGTCATGAGAGGATCCATCGTACAAAATTTCAGGCATATCGGATAATAATTGCGACCTCTAGGGGTCAAGAAGTCAAGATCCCAGATCGGTTTATATGACAGCTATATCAGGTTATGAACCGATTTGAACCTTATTTGACACAGTTGTTGAAAGTAAAAATAAAATACGTCATGCAAAATTTCAGCCAAATCGGATAGGAATTGCGCCCTCTAGAAGCTCAAGAAGTCAAATCCCCAGATCTGTTTATATGACAGCTATATCAGGTTATAGACCGATTTCAACCATACTTGGCACAGTTGTTGAATATAATAACGAAATACTTCGTGCAAAAATTCATTCAAATCGGATAAGAATTGTGCCCTCTAGAGGCTCAAGAAGTCAAGACCCAAGATCGGTTTATATGGCAGCTATATCAGGTTATGGACCGATTTCAACCATACTTGGAACAGTTGTTGGGTATTATAACAAAACACGTCGTGCAAAATTTCATTTCAATCGGATAAGAATTGCGCACTCTAGAGGCTCAAGAAGTCAAGACCCCAGATCGGTTTAAATGGCAGCTATATCAGGTTATGAACCGATTTGAACTATACTTGGCACAGTTGTTGGATATCATAACAAAACACGTCGTGCAAATTTTCATTCCAATCGGATAAGAATTGCGCACTCTAGATGCTCAAGAAGTCAAGACCCAAGATCGGTTAATATGGCAGCTATATCAAAACATGGACCGATATGGCCCATTTACAATACCGACCTACACTAATAAGAAGTACTTGTGCAAAATTTCAAGCGGCTAGCTTTACTCCTTCGGAAGTTAGCGTGCTTTCGACAGACAGACGGACGGACGGCCGGACGGACAGACGGACGGACAGACGGACGGACAGACGGACGGACAGACGGACGGACGGACGGACGGACGGACATGGCTAGATCGACATAAAATGTCACGACGATCAAGAATATATATACTTTATGGGGTCTCAGACGAATATTTCGAGTAGTTACAAACAGAATAACGAAATTAGTATACCCCCCATCTTATGGTGGAGGGTATAAAAAAAGGATGCTGCTCAATACTTCTTTGTTTAAAGACTGCAGCATTATATCAACAGACAAATACACGGACGGATGGCTTGATGGTCTTAGATTTTTACAACGATTAGGAATACATATGCTTTGTAGAGTCGGAAATGTGTGCGATGTGTTGCAAATGAAATGGCAAAACAATTATGCCTTCCTTCTCACTGTTCATAGCTGAGATACAAAATCGAGGCAATACAAAAGTTATACAATAAATACGCTATGTGAAGCTGACCATATGGCCAGGTCAGCTTCTCATATCCGCCAATGTGTTTTGAAAGATCTCAGTTTCCCTTTAGCCCAGCAGTCTTACAATCCACCATAAAAGTGTTCAAATCACATTTCATGCGTCATAAGAAGTTTATTTTATCTACATAACCTGGTCTGAGGGAATATCCACGACAATGCAATGATATACCATGACTTCATGAAGATAACGTAGAAACTTCTTCTATCTCCTATAGAGAAAATTGCGTTGCGGTCTTATGGTATGTTGCTTTGAGACGTTACCTGTCCAAAAGGTAAGCATCATTGCTTTCAACTTCATGGTCTTAGGCCATTAATAAACTTTTATTAAATGCGGTTGACACAATCACCTGCTATTTCAAGTAGCGGCACGTCATGCACGACTCTCTGATGGTACTCCGCGATACACACTCCAGTAGAGCAGGAACCAATGCGACATTCTTCTGGAGTACGATACATCATACGAACGCAAAGTTATCCTTGACATTCGGTTGTTACAAGAGCAACAAAGTATCAAAAGAAGTGGGGAGGAGATAATCCCCCACTAAATTACAGTTACTTTTCTATGTATATGTGAGTTAGAAACCTTGACATATCCCCCAACAGATATTTTAGCTAATGAAAACATAGTGTTAAGTGCTTAAGCACAAAACTATGATATATTAAACGCAATTTTAATAGGTAATGCGCTGTTGGCAATGTGCTTTTGTCCAGACTCTTACATCCTCTATGGCCATATTCTGTGTGAGAAACTTTCCTGGCTAGCATAAGTTTGAGTGTATTCTATGTAAACGGTGTTCTTTACGTGCACATCTCTGTACTTTATGGATCGAGGGAGTGGCAGTGGGTGTCAATGGAAGAGTCAAGACATTTGCAGTTACCTTCAGTGTTAGCTAAAGTTGGCTTGAACAAATATGCGAAAGCATTTCTCGGTCAACAGTGGATAGTAAAAAGGGTCTCATTCATATACATATTAGTTCTTGCATCATCCTCTAAAGCAAGGGTATTGGCTACAAATATAGTAATTCCTTTTGCTATTCCATAATATTATACCCACCACCGAAGGATGGGGGTATATTCATTTTGTCATTCCGTTTGCAACACATCGAAATATCCATTTCCGACCCTATAAAGTATATATATTCTTGATCAGCGTAAAAATCTAAGACGATCTAGACATGTCCGTCCGTCTGTCTGTTGAAATTACGCTACGGTCTTTTAAAATAGAGATACTGAGCTGAAATTTTGCACAGATTCTTTTTTTGTCCATAAGCAGGACAAGCTATATCGGACTATATCTTGATCGGATCGGTCTATATGGGGGCTATATATAGACCGATCCGCCGATTTAGGGTCTTAGGCCCATAAAAGCCACATTTATAATCCGATTTGCTGAAATTTGGGACAGTGATTTGTGTTAGACCCTTCGACATCCTTCGTCAATTTGGCTCAGATCGGTCTAGATTTGGATATAGCTGCCATATAGACCGATACTCCGATTTAAGGTCTAAGGCCCATAAAAGCCACATTTATTATCCGATTTCGCTGAAATTTGGGACAGGGATTTGTGTTAGGCCCTTCGACTTCCTTCGTTAATTTGGACCTGATCGGTACAGATGTGGATATAGCTGCCATATAGACCAATCCTCCGATTTAGGGTCTTAGGCCCACAAAAGCCAAACTTATTATCCGATTTTGCTAAAATTTGGGACAGTAAGTTGTGTTAGGTCCTTCGACGTTCTTCGTAAATTTGGCTCAGATCGGTCCACATTTGGATATAGCTGCCATATAGACCGATCCTCCGATTTAGGGTCTTAAGCCCATAAAAGCCACATATATTATCCGATTCTGCTGAAATTTGGGACTGGGAGTTGTGTTAGGCCCTTCGACATCCTTCGTTAATTTTGCCTAGATCGGTTCAGATTTGGATATAGCTGTCATATAGACCGATCCTCCGATTTCGGGTCTTAGGCCCACAAAAGCCACATTTATTATCCGATTTTGATGAAGTTTGGGACAGTGTCTTAGGCCCTTCGACATCTGTCTTCAATTTGGCCCAGATCGGTTCAGATTTGGATATAGCTGCCATATAGACCGATCCTCCGATTTAGGGTCTTAAGCCCATAAAATGCTCATTTATTGTCCGATGTCACTGAAATTCGAGACAGTGAGTTAAATTAAGCCACTAGACATACTTTTGCAATATCGCACAGATCGGTCCAGATTTGGATATAGCTGCCATATAGACCGATATCTAGGTTTTAGGTTTTGGGGCCATAAAAGACGCATTTACTTTCTGATGTCGCTGAAATTTGAGACAGTGAGTTTAGTTAGGCTCTTCGACGTCCTTCTTCAATTACACTCAGATCGGTCTAGATTTGAATATAGCTGGCATATAGACCGATCTCTCGATTTAAGATTTGTGGCCCATAAAAGAGGCATTTATTGTCCGATTTCGCTTAAATTTGGGACAGTGCTTTAAGTTAGGCTCTTCGACATTTTTATGCAACTTGGCTCAAATCGGTACAGATTTGGATATAGCTGCCATGTAGACCGATATCTCGATTTAAAGTCTTGGCCCCATAAAATTCGCATTTATAACCCGATATCACTAAAATTTGACAAAGTCTTTTGTTAGGCTTTTCGACATCCGTGCCGTATATGGTTCAGATCGGTTTATTTTTAGATATATCTACTGTACTTATTAGTATTTGGTCCAAATCGGAACATATTTTAATATAACTGATATGGGACATAAGTTATGAATTTTTCACCGAATTTTGATGAAAGGCGGTTTACATATATACCCGAGGTGGTGGGTATACAAAGTTCGGCCCGGCCGAACTTAATGCCTTTTTACTTGTTAATAGTAGTAATACCATCAGTCATTCCATTAGTTATTCCATATTGGTGTGAGACCCCATAATGTGTGTATATTCTTGATCGTCTTGACATTCTGGGTGGATTTAGCCATATCAGTCCGTCCTATTTTCCGTCCGTCTGTGGAAATCACGCTTGTGGTTGAGTAAATAAAGTTGTAGGTCTTTGGGGATTGCAAATGAACCATATCAGTAAAAATATATACATAGTTCCTATATTTATTGGTCCTTTTTCCTGCTGAAATATGGAAAATTTAAATTAGGAATTCCGTGCTACTTACAAAATCCTTAATTGTTTGCCATGCCACTCCCCTAAGCTGGTTCATGTCTGGTATAGTGTCCCCACCTAAGTGCCGGTATCTGTTAGACGCGAAAGCCGGGCAATGACAAAGGAAACGCTCCAACGTCCCATCATCTTCCCCACATGCTATAACGTGCCGCACAGATTTTACATAAGTGAGCTAGTAGTCCTGTGTGTCCCGTCATGTTACCAATAAATATACTGACCTCCATCTTACTTCCTTTTATTAATAGCCTCGTTTTCTCACGTTCTGGAACCCCTCATAGGATGTTTGCCGTCCTTTCGACCGTTTTGCTATTTCACAGTGTTGCATGCGCACCCAAACGATGCGGGTTTTGCCATTCTCAGAAAATGCGTTAATCTTCTTCTTACACTGCAAGACTGTACGTGAGCTTACCGTTCTGGTTGCTATTGCCCTTATGGGAATTTAACTGTCCGTAAAGATGTTCACACTCGACGTCCTCGTGTGAATACCACACCACTTCGCGCATTCCGTGATCGCCCGGATCTCCGCCTGAAGAACCGTATTATGTTCAGGCAGTCTAAAACGGGCTCAATGTAGACCCCCAGGATTACTCTGTCCTTTAGCTTTGATCCATCCGTCTAACATGATCTTCCAGATGGCAATTCTATGGTTCCGTCAAGCAAGACGCAAATTCTTGTATTATGGCAGCAGTGCCTTGCACTCGACCTCAAGGTTCATCTCAAATATCCGATCGGAAACGTCTTCCATTCCTCGATTATACCGCGATGGTATGAGCTGCTCCTATCCTCAATCCATTCTTCCATCGCCTTAAGTCTCATAGCCGCAGTGGCTGCCTCACATATAATCTGTATGTCCATTAGTCGGATATCTAGAGTAGGCTCCAGTGCCCTAGTAGGCGTGGTCCTTATCGCTCCGCCTATGCCAGGACAACATGTTCTCTAAACCTGTTGTATGGTCCTTATGTTGCACTTTTTCTCCATAGCAGTACATCAAACTACTGAGGCGTCAGTAAGCATTGGTCTAATCACCCCCCTGTAGGGCCAGTGGACTATCCTCGGATTCAGACCCCATTTCGAGCCTACGGCCCATCTACATAGAACCCAACATCACTGAGTCTTCTCAGTACGCTCCTGAATGTGTCACTTCCAATTCAGTTTCCTGTCCAAGATCACATCTAAGTATTTGACCTTGTCAGATATCATAATTGTCTTATTGAGGAAACGTGGTGCATTAAATTGGCCTACCTTCGTTTTCCTCGTGAACAGGCATATTTTAATCTTTTCTTGGTTAACATTGAGACCTAAGGGTCTATCCCAGACATATGCTATATGCAAGACCTTTTCGGCGCTTCTGCACCGCTGGTTCGGATCCTAACACCTTAGAAGTATTATAATATCGACTGTGTAGCAGACAAATCCCTCCTCAGTCAGCATCCGTAATAGGTTTGTGTAAAATTTTTAGCAGAATCCATAGTAATGAGTTCCCAAAATTCGTCCAGGGCGACGAAATTAAGGATAATGTAAATGAAAATGTTGCCAATGAACATTCCACTAAGGTGAATAGGCAAACTTCTCACATATTAATGATTGCAGTCCGATTCAAGTTTAAGCTTAATGATAAGGAGCCTCCCTTTTATAGCCATTTCGATCGGCTTGTCGCATTGCGACACCTCTTATATAGTACCTCATAGTACCTCAGAAATGTTGCCAGCATTAGGAGGGGATAACCACCGCTGAAAATGTTTTCTGATGGTCTCGCCAGAATTCGAACCCAGGCGTTCAGCGTCATAGGCGTACATGCTAACCTCTGCGCTATGGTGACCTCCAAACTGATTATAAACATCTTGTTATTGACTTTCATGACCAATTTAAACTTTTCGCATTCCATGGAAACCGAATTTGTATATCATTTGGTCTTAGCTGCACCTTAAAATTATGGGTTATTATGTGGACCTTTTTGATTTCCTATCATTCTATTTACAGGTTACACTTTTCCTGTTTAATGCCAAAGTGTGTGGTGTTGCTTCCTAAATAATATCTCGACATTTCCATTTGCATCATGTAATCAAGCGCACTTCACCTTACCGCAAAAAGAAAACTTTCAGCTTGATAAATAATTTATTGCAAACCAAAAAGTGATGATTCGCTTTGTGTCATATAACATACACCAAATATTTCTGATCCAAGTAAAAGCGTGCTAAGTTCGGCCGGGCCGAATGATGGGAACCCACCGCCATGGATTCTGCTAAAAATTTATACAAATTAAATTTAGTTGACGGGTATTATTTAATTCTACGTATCAAACTTCTGTCAAAACAGCATAATGTAAGCTTCTAAGAACCGATTAAGGATAATCGAGAGACTGGTTTTAATGGGAGCTATATCAGGATATATGCCGATTTGAACCGTACTTAGCACAATTGTTCAAAGTTAAAACAGAACAACGCATGCAAAATTTCAGCACAAATCGGACAAAAATTTTGGCTTTCCATGTATCAAGAAATCAAGTCAGGAGATCGGTTTATATGGGAGCCAGAGATGGCCTGTCAGAAACAGTGACGTATATGACAAACATTTCCGACGCATATTACATACGTCGAAAACGTCGTAAACCTATCCAAAAAACTAGGTTTCTGACAGAAAAAAAAAATTCGAACGAAAATATGTCGAATTTTTGATTTGATTAACTAAAAATTTTGGCATAAGTAATTTTTTCCTCCTGGAGACGAACAATATTGAAATTGGAAAAAATCGGTTCAGAATTAGAAAAAGCTACCGTAGGTTTACACGATTTTTACCAATATTGCAATAATGTGGTCATTTGTTAACCGATCTTCACGAATTGTGGCACACGCAAAATCCCTCGCTAAATCCCTCTGGCTGTTGCGAGTTATTGGGTGGTTGCAACATTTTTATTTATTAATTATTTCTTATCCTTTTGCAAAATTATTTGTTTCTCCCGCTTTAATTTGCTTTTTGACAGCTGTTGACAACGACATATGTTATAAAATGAATGACATCTGAGGTAGTGTCAAGTGAAATGGAAGATGGCGTGTTAAGTATTTTATTGAATAAGTAATGTTATTTTTAAGTATTGTTATTGAATAACATAATTAACACTCCATGTACCATTTCACTTGACACTTCCTCAGATGTCATGCATTTTTAACATATGTCGTTTACAACAGCTTTCAAAAAGCAAATTAAAACGGGAGAAGCAAATAATTTTGCAAAAGGATACAAAATAATTGCAATTTCTAAATATAATTGATGAAAACTAATAATTTATTGATTTTTTGCTTCACAAAAAAATCCTTAAACGTTACTTTATAAATTGACTTGAAATTTGCGTATATTTCCAATTTATTGTGCGAAACATGTAAATGCAAAAATTAAAAAAAAAACTTAATATTTCTTTTATTGCGAAATTTTTTTACATATAAACTCTTCTATATACAACAAATAAGTGACAATAATATTTGTTAAAAATCAAACATTTACACTGAGTTATTAAGGTTTATGACGTTTGCGACTTTTTCTACGTTTTATACAAGTATACGACGTTTTCGACTTTTACAACTTTTTGACAGTCGGAAACCTAAAAAATCGTCTTACGGACCATCTCTGATGGGAGCTATACCAGGTTATAGACCGATGTGAACCGTACTTGCCACAGATATTGTAGGCAAAATTTCAGCCAAATCGAATACAAATTGCGGCTTCCAGGGGCTCAAGAAGTCAAATCGGGAGATCGGTTTATATGGGAGCTATATCCAAGTCTGAACCGTTATGACCCATTTGCACTCCCCAACGACATACATCAATATTTAGTAACTGTGCAAAATTTCAAGCGGCTAGCTTTACGTGTTCGACCGATATCGAGATTTCGATAGAGGGACGGATGGACATGGCTAGATCGAATCAGAATGTCGAGAGGATCCAGAATATATATGCTCTATGGGGTCGCAGATTAATATTTCGAGGTGGTACAAACGGAATGACTAGACCAGTATACCCCCATGTAATGGTGGTTGGTAGAAAAATGATGGCACATTGGGTGGCGGGTACAATATGATACTGCTTTTTAAAGCAGCTTTCAGATATGTACATATCAAAAGGAAGGACAACGAAATGAAAAACTTTAAAAGTAATTTCATATATACTGAATAAATACAATAGTTATTGGAAAAGCGTATGGTTAAAAAAAAAATTATGGGTACACTACAACTAAATTGAAATTATATAACATTCCTTTTTATACTGTTTCTTAATAGAATGTTCATGGGAAATTTTGTAGTCTAAGAAGATCGACCTAGAATATCTGTCTATCTATCTCTATCTATATATATAACAAGTAAAAGCGAGCTAGGTTCGGCCGGGCCGAATCTTATATACCCTTATATCGCATTTTCGAGCTCTTGCCAAGGAATCTCTTTTTAGGCACAAAGGACGGTTCATTCCCTACCATAATTGAACTGAATATTGGAGACCATAGTAGAAGTCATTGTATAAAATTTCAGCCAAATCTAGTAAGAATTGCGCACTTTGGGGGCTGAAGAAATAAAATAGGGAGATCGGTTTATAGGGGAGCTGCATTAGGCTATAAACCGATTCTTGCCATTTTCGACACGTATGTTAAAGGTCATGAGAGACGCCGTTGTACAAAGTTTCAGCTAAATCGGATAATAATTGCGCCCTCTAGCGGCTCCAGAAGTCAAGATCCCAGATCGGTTTATATGGCAGCTATATTAAAACATTGACCGATATTGCCCATTTACAATCCCAACCGACCTACACTAATAAGAAGTATTTGTGCAAAATTTCAAGCGGCTAGCTTTACTCTTTCGAAAGTTAGCGTACTTTCGACAGACAGACGGACGGACTAGTTCGACTTAAAACATCATGACGATCGAAAATATATATATTCTGGGGTCTTAGACTAATATTTCGAGGAGTTACAAACAGAATAACGAAATCAGTATACCCCCATCCTATGATGGAGGGTATAAAAATGAATTTATGTTTGCTTGTTTGTTGGTATGTTTGTTTGTGGGTTGTAAATTTGTTTGTTCCGTATAGACTCAAAAATGGCTGAACCCATTGTGGGGTGTGGTCCGGAAGGAGCAATTGGCTTTTTAGATATAGCAAGCGAGGCGGACCATTCCTCTTACCACAAAAGTACCACCCAAAAATAAAAGTGGATCGATCGGGGCTATATGGGACTCAAATGAAAGGCATTCGGATTAGAATACATATTTGATATCAAAATTTAGGTCCAAGTACCGAGGGGTCTGCCATGACCCCAAAACACCTTCAAATTGGTATATTGGACGATAATGACAATATGGGACTCGAATAAGAGATATTTGCGTGTAGATTGTACGTGTTTATTATGGTCTGAATCGGTCTATAGCCCAATACAGCTCCCATATAAATAGATCCCTCTATTTTACTTTTTGAGCTCCCAAAGGGCTCAATTCTTATTCGAATTGGCTGACATTTTACGCAGGTCTCCAACATATAATTTAATTGTGGTCTAAACCGTATCATATCTTGATATCGCTCTAATAGCAGAGCAAATCTTTTCTCATATCATTTTTTGCCTAAGAAGAGATTCCGGGAAAAAACTGACAAATAAAATATTTGAATCCAAATTTCTGAATTATTACAGAACCCTTATGCAAAGAGGAAACAAAACATTTATTGTGGTTTTGCGTGGAAATAACGAATCTGATGTGATGTCTGAAGATTTAATTTGCAATGATGAATTTCGCTAGCAGCATTGTTTTACAAAGACTACTGAACATTCTAACTGTTTGAATCAGCAAATTATGTTACTTTTCAGTTTTCTGCAATCCCGAAATTTTCTATAATAATTGTATAATTTGTTAATTCGAATTTTACAAATTTCTAAAATCGACTTTTCCCTTCGGGTGTCAAAAAGGTTTGTGGTTACCCTCAAAACTACAATCGAACAAATATATATAGGACTTTCCTATAACTAACCAGTAAGGAAAGGCAAAAGTCGGGCGGTGCCGACTTTATAATACCCTACACCTACCCTATAAACACAAAACGGGGGCTACATCTTTTTCTAAAACAAAGTTGATGTATCCAGATAGATTATTAAAATTCCTGTATCAAATTTCGAGCAAAGAAAATGATTTTATTGATATTGTGGAATTCGTCGAGGAAACCGTTGTACAAAATTTTGGGAAGATTAGTCAATCAATGCGATTGCAGTGGGTCTAGGAGTGAAAATCGGGTGATATATATCTGAACAGATATCTATAAAATTTACCAATAATATCGAGGGTCATAAGAAATTTCTTCATGTCGAATTTCGAGAAAAACGGTTAACAAATGACCATTTTATTGGTGTATTGCTGCAAATCGGACAAATATATATATGGGAGCTATATCCAAATCTGAACCGAATTCTATGAAATCCACCAGTAATATTGAGAGTCATAAGAAAATCCTTCCTGCCAAATTTCGAGAGAATCGGTTAACAAACGACCATGTTATTCCAGTATTACTGCAAATCGGACGAACATATATATGGGAACTATATCTAAATTTGATCCGATTTTTTCCAATTTCAATAGACTTCGTCTCTTGGCCGTAAAACATGCCCATACCAAATTTGAAGATGATCTGATGAAAATTGCGACCTGTAGTTTGTACACAAATTAACGTGGCCAGACGGACAGACAGACGGACAGCCAGACGGACGGACAGGCAGACATACAGACAGACGGACATAGCTAATTCGAATCAGAAGTGATTCTGAGTCGATCGGTATACTTATTAATGGGTCTATCTCTCTTCCTTTAGGGTGTTAAAAACTAATTCACTAAGTTATAATACGCTGTACCACAGTAGTGGTGTAGGGTATAACAAGTAAAAAGGCATTAAGTTCGGCCGGGCCGAACTTTGGATACCCACCACCTCGGGTATATATGTAAACCGCCTTTCATCAAAATTCGGTGAAAAATTCATAACTTATGTCCCATATCAGTTATATTAAAATATGTTCCGATTTGGACCAAATACTAATAAGTACAGTAGATATATCTAAAAACAAGTAAAAAGACGTTAAGTTCGGCCGGGCCGAACTTTGGATACTCACCACCTCGGGTATATATGTAAACCACCTTTCATCAAAATTCGGTGAAAATTTTATACCTTATGTCCCATATGAGTTATATCGAAATATGTTCCGATTTGGACCAGATACTAATAAGTACATTAGCTATATCTAAAAATAAACCGATCTGAACTATATACGACACGGATGTCGAAAAGCCTAACATAAGTCACTGTGCCAAATTTCAGTGAAATCGGATTATAAATGCGCCTTTTATGGGGCCAAGACATTAAATCGAGATATCGGTCTACATGGCAGCTATATCCAAATCGGGACCGATTTGGGTCAAGTTGCATAAAAATGTCGAAGAGCCTAACACAAAGCACTGTGCCAAATTTCAGCGAAATCGGGCTATTAATGTCGCTTTTATGGGCCCAAAACCTTAAGTCGAGAGATCGGTCTATATGGCAGCTATATTCAAATCTGGACCGATCTAAGCAAAATTAAGGAAGGACGTCGAAGAGCCTAACCAAACTCACTGTCTCAAATTTCAGCGACATCGGACAATAAATGCGTCTTTTTTGGCCCCAAAACCTAAAACCTAGATATCGGTCTATATGGCAGCTATATCTAAATCTGGACCGATCTGTGCGATATTGCAGAAGTATGTCATGGGGCTTAACTTAACTCACTGTCCCAAATTTCGGCGACATCGGACAATAAATGAGCATTTTATGGGCCCAAAACCATAAATCAAGAAATCGGTCTATATGACAGCTATATCCAAATCTGAACCGATCTGGACCAAATTGAAGAAAGATGTCGAAGTGCCTAACACAACTCACTGTCCCAAGTTTCAGTAAAATCGGACAATAAATGTGCCTTTTATGGGCCTAGCACCATAAATCGGAGGATCGGTCTATATGGCAGCTATATCCAAATCAAGACCGATCTAAGCCAAATTAACGATGAATATCGATGGGCCATACACAACTCACTGTCCCGAATTTCAGCGAAATCGGATAAAAAATGTGGCTTTTATGGGCCTTAGACCCTAAATCGGAGGATCGGTCTATATGGCAGCTATATCCAAATCTGGACCGATCTGAGTCAAATTGACGAAGGATGTCGAAGGGCCTAACACAACTCACTGTCTCAAATTTCAGCAAAATCGGATAATAAATGTGGCTTTTATGGGCCTAAGACCCTAAATCGGCTGATCGGTCTATATGGGGGCTATATCAAGATATAGTCCGATATAGCCCATCTTCGAACTTAACCTGCTTATGGACAAAAAAAGAATCTGTGCAAAATTTCAGCTCAATATCTCTTTTTTTAAAGACTGTAGCGTGATTTCAACAGACAGACGGACAGACAGACAGACGGACAGACGGACAGACGGACGGACATGTCTAGATCGTCTTAGATTTTTACGCTGATGAAGAATATATATACTTTATAGGGTCGGAAATGGATATTTCGATGTGTTGCAAACGGAATGACAAAATGAATATACCCCCATCCTTCGGTGGTGGGTATAAAAAATGAATGATATCGGATTATAAATGCGAATTTTATGGGAATTTTATCGGTCTACATGGCAGCTATATCCAATCCTGGACCGATTTGCGCCAAGTTGCATTAAAATTTCGAAGAGCCTAACTTAAAGCACTGTCCCAAATTTAAGAGAAATCGGACAATAATTGCCTCTTTTATGGGCCCAAAACCTTAAATCGAGAGATCGGTCTACATGGCAGCTATATTCAAATCTAGACCGATCTGGGCAAAATTGAAGAAGGACGTCGAAGAGCCTAACTAAACTCCCTGTCTCAAATTTCAGCGACATCAGACAATAAATGTGTCTTTTATGGCCCAAAAACCTAAAACATAGATATCGGTTTATATGACAGCTATATCCAAATCTGGACCGATCTGTGCGATATTACAAAAGTATGTCTAGTGGCTTAATTTAACTCACTGTCCCGAATTTCAGCGACATCGGACAATAAATGAGCATTTTATGGGCCAGAAACCTTAAATCAGGAAATCGGTCTATATGGCAGCTATATCCAAATCTGAACCAATCTGGGACAAATTGAAGACAAATGTCGAAGGGTCTAAAACAACTCACTGTCCCAAACTTCAGCAAAATCGGATAATAAATGTGGCTTTTATGGGCTTAAGACACTAAATCGGAGGATCGGTCTATATGGCAGCTATATCCAAATCTGGGCCGATCTGGGTCAAATTGACGAAGGCTATCGATGGGCCTTACACAATTCACTGTCTCGAATTTCATTAAAATCGGATAATAAATATGTCTTTTGTGGGCCTAAAACCCTAAATCGGTCTATATGGCAGCTATATCCAAATCTGTACCGATCTGGTCCAAATTAACGAAGGAAGTCGAAGGGCCTAACACAACTCACTGTCCCAAATTTGAGCAAAATCGGATAATAAATGTGGCTTTTATGGGCCTAAGACCCTAAATCGGACGATCGGTCAATATGGGGGCTATATCAAGATATAGTCCGATATAGCCCATCTTCGAACTTAACCTGCTTATGGATAACAAGTAAAAGCGTGCTAAGTTCGGCCGGGCCGAATCTTATATACCCTCCACCATGGATCGCATCTGTCGAGTTCTTTTCCCGGCATCTCTTCTTAGGCAAAAAAGGATATAAGAAAAGAGTTGCTCTCCTATTAAAACGATATCAAGATATGGTCCGGTTCGGACCACAATTAAATTATATGTTGGAGACCTGTGTAAAATTTCAGCCAATTCGTATAAGAATTGCGCCCATTGGGGCTCACGAAGTAAAATAGAGAGAACGATTTATATGGGATCTGTATCGGGCTATAGACCGATTCAGACCATAATAAACACGTTTGTTGATGGTCATGAGAGGATCCATCGTACAAAATTTCAGGCATATCGGATAATAATTGCGACCTCTAGGGGTCAAGAAGTCAAGATCCCAGATCGGTTTATATGGCAGCTATATCAGGTTATGAACCGATTTAAACCTTATTTGACACAGTTGTTGAAAGTAAAAATAAAATACGTCATGCTATATCAGGTTATGGACCGATTTAAACCATACTTGGCACAGTTGTTGGGTATCATAACAAAACACGTCGTGCGAAATTCCATTCCAATCGGATAAGAATTGCGCACTCTAGAGGCTCAAGAAGTCAAGACCCAAGATCGGTTTATATGGCAGCTATATCAGGTTATGTATCGATTTGAACCATATTTGGCACAGTTGTTGGATTCATAACAAAATACTATGTGCAAAATTTAATTCCAATCGGATATGAATTGTGCACTGTAGAGGCTCAAGAAGTCAAGATCCAAGATCGGTTTATATGACAGCTATATCAGGTTATATACCGATTTGAACCATACTTGGTACAGTTATTGGATATTATAGTAAAACACGTCATGCACAATTTCATTTCAATCGGATAAGAATTGCGCACGCTAGAGGCTCAAGAAGTCAACACCCACGATCGGTTTATATGGCAGCTATATCAGGTTATGGACCGATTTAAACTATACTTGGCTTATTTGTTGGATATCATAGCAAAACACGTCGTGCAAAATTTCATTCTTATCGGATAAGAATTGCGCACGCTAGAGGCTCAAGAAGTCAACACCCACGATCGGTTTATATTGCAGCTATATCAGGTTATGGACCGATTTACACTATACTTGGCACATTTGTTGGATATCATAGCAAAACACGTCGTGCAAAATTTCATTCCAATCGGATAAGAATTGCGCACTCTAGAGGCTCAAGAAATCAAGACCCAAGATCGGTTTATATGGCAGCTATATCAGGTTATGGACCGATTTGAACAATTCTTGGCACAGTTGTTGGATATCATATCAGAACACGTCGTGCAAAATTTCATTCTTATCGGATAAGAATTGCGCACGCTAGAGGCTCAAGAAGTCAAGACCCAAGATCGGATTATATGGCAGCTATATCAGGTTATAAACCGATTTAAACTATACTTGGCACATTTGTTGGATATCATAGCAAAACACGTCGTGCAAAATTTCATTCCAATCGGATAAGAATTGCGCACTCTAGAGGCTCAAGAAGTCAAGACCCAAGATCGGTTTACATGGCAGCTATATCAAAACATGGACCGATATGGCCCATTTACAATACCAACCGACCTACACTAATAAGAAGTATTTGTGCAAAATTTCAAGCGGCTAGCTTTACTCCTTCGGAAGTTAGCGTGCTTTCGACAGACAGACGGACGGACATGGCTAGATCGACATAAAATGTCGCGACGATCAAGAATATATATACTTTATGGGGTCTCAGACGAATATTTCGAGTGGTTACAAACAGAATGACGAAATTAGTATACCCCCCATATTATGGTGGAGGGTATAAAAAAAGAATCTGTGCAAAATTTCAGCTCAATATTTCTATTTTTAAAGACTGTAGCGTGATTTCAACAGACAGACGGACGGACATGTCTAGATCGTCTTAGATTTTTACGCTGATCAAGAATATATATACTTTATAGGGTCGGAAATGGATATTTCGATGTGTTGCAAACGGAATGACAAAATGAATATACCCCCATCCTTCGGTGGTGGGTATAAAAATCGATCATTTTTAGTAAGTTTATACCATACTATTATCTTTCGCATGCTGCTTGGATGACAAACAGGGAACAACCATTGTGACATTGCGGATCAGACCGATTCCGTATTAGAAGACCTGGAGCACCAATGTTTAGTGATGGTTACGAAGAAAGGTCATCATTTCGTGACATGTTCACGGCGGTCTACGTTAATCACCCTAAATTAACAAGGGCCCAGAAGTTAAATCACTTACGAAACAAGACGAAGGGTTGTGCAGGAGCAATCGTAAAGAGATATACACTCTGCGACGAGAATTTCAAGTCGGCGTGGAGTGCTCTTAAAGCCAAGTACGAAAACAAACGCGTCCTAGTGGATAATCAGCTCCAGATACTTTTTAATATCCCAGCAGCGTCTGTAGAGGATAGCGAATCGATTCATAAGGTTCAATCCACAGTCAATGACTGTTTGTGCACGTTGAGGACTCTGAAGGTCGATATAGAAAGTTGGGACCCATTATTGATATACCTGGTGTCCACGAAGCTACCAGAGCAGAAACGTTCCCTTTGGGACCAATCTCTCAAGTCGCATCGCGATTTACCAACATGAAGCCAATTGGATGAGTTTTTGATAAATCGGTTCGAAGTTGTGGAACGTATCTCAAGCTTCAGGTCCACAAAAAGTAAACTCTCAGCTCCGAGCTCTGGGAAGATTCAAGTTTACCATTCCCAGGAAAAGTTGAATTCTTCTTGTCCGCTATGTTATTCCAAACATTCTAATAAATTGTGTAACAATTGTTTATTTCAGTCTCATCTCAAGGCGAAGTACAAGAGTACTAAAGGGTGATTTTTTTGAGGTTAGGATTTTCATGCATTAGTATTTGACAGATCACGTGGGATTTCAGACATGGTGTCAAAGAGAAAGATGCTCAGTATGCTTTGACATTTCATCATGAATAGACTTACTAACGAGCAACGCTTGCAAATCATTGAATTTTATTACCAAAATCAGTGTTCGGTTCGAAATGTGTTAAAATTTTGACAAATTTTGTTCAGCGATGAGGCTCATTTCTGGTTGAATGGCTACGTAAATAAGCAAAATTGCCGCATTTGGAGTGAAGAGCAACCAGAAGCCGTTCAAGAACTGCCCATGCATCCCGAAAAATGCACTGTTTGGTGTGGTTTGTACGCTGGTGGAATCATTGGATGGTATTTTTTCAAAGATGCTGTTGGACGCAACGTTACGGTGAATGAACACATTTCGAACCGAACACTGATTTTGGTAATAAAATTCAATGATTTGCAAGCGTTGCTCGTTAGTAAGCCTATTCATGATGAAATGTCAAAGCATACTGAGAAATCCTAACCTCAAAAAAATCACCCTTTATAATAAGTGCATTGTTTGCCACAAATCACATCACACCTTGCTGCACCTCAAAACCAAATTTAATGAGAACTTTGGCAGGGGAATCCCTGAGACTGATGGGCAGATGATATAAAATACCTAAGATTCTTGACAAGCATACTCAACTCAAAGTGAAGCTCCCTCCAATTCCGATGCAAATCATATCTCATACGTTCAATCAAACTTTTCAAACTTTGATTCTCCTTCGAACGGCTTTGGTTCAAATTGAACTGCGAGGTGAATTATTCACGATACGGGCCTTAATTGACCCAAGCTCACAGAGAACATTTTTATCGGAAAGGGTTTTGAAACGTCTGCAGATCCCTAGTACGAAACATCTTTTCGAAATCTCTGGCATTGGAGAGCAGTAGCAAAGTTCAAATAAGGAATGGAAAGGAACTTATAGTTGTTTCTAGTAAACACAATTCGATCCTCCAACTCAGCTATCGTACTTCCTAAGATTACACGGAAATTACCGTCTATATCCTTTGAGGTTGCTATTTGGTAAGATTTTAAAGATCTGGACTTTTCAATAAATCTTCCCAAATAGATTTGATTATGTGGAACGACTCAGAAAAATATATAAAATTTGAGGGAATGAAGAAAAATATAACACCTTATATGGTTGGGTCCTTAGCGGCCCAATTCAGACAGAACCAGTGCACTCCTTTTCCACAAATGTTACCGAATCTGAAGGAGTTTCTATTGGGTTGCCCAAAAAGTAATTGCGGATTTTTTAAAAGAAAGTAAATGCATTTTTAATAATACTTAGAATGAACTTTAATCAAATATACTCTTTTTACATTTTTTTTCTAAAGCAAGCTAAAAGTAACAGCTGATAACTGACAGAAGAAAGAATGCAATTACAGAGTCACAAGCCGTTGAAAAAATTTTTCAACGCCGACTAAATTAAAAATCCGCAATTACTTTTTGGGCAACTTAATATTAGCGATCTTCTGCGAAAATTCTGGGACCAGGAAGAAGTTCCCACGACTTCTCTCGTCTCTGACTCTGATAAATATTGCGAGGATTTATTTACGACGACAACGACTCTGTCTTCCGAAGGGCGCTATATTGTAAGACTACCGCTCAAAAAAGACTTCTCCAAATCTATTTATTTGGGATCATCCCGTTTTTTGGCCTTGGGTCAATACAATAGAATGGAGAAAAATCACGCAAAAGACCCTGAACTAGAAACACAATACATTGCTGTTTTAAATGAATATCTAGAGCTGGGCCACGCAGAAGAAATTTCCTCCCAGGAGATAAGTATAGACGATAAATTTAGCTAATTTTATTTACCACATCATGCTGTGGTCCGCCCAGAACACAAGACTACCCAACTAAGGGTTGTCTTTAACGGCTCACGAAGCACCAAATCAGGATACTCCCTAAATAATGTACTGTATACCGGGCCAACATTACAAAATGACTTGACGGCTGTAATATTGAACTGGAGGAGGTATAAGTACATTTTCTGTGGAGATATCCACAGAAGACCGTTACATTCGGTATCAACTGTGCACCATGTTTGGCTATACGCACTCTCTTGCAAGTGGCTGCGGATTCAAAGGTGCAATTTCCACATGTCTCCCACGTGAATACGAAAGAGACATGTGTCGATGACATTTTTGCTGGTAGTTTCTTCATCGGAGAAACTATTAGGATCCAAAGAGATTTGATAACTGTTTTTAAACAGGCGGGATTTCCGGTAAAGAAATTTGCGGCCAATGATCCAGAATTACTACGCCATCTTCCACCTGAAGATCTGTTTGATTCCGAGTTTCTACGTTTCCAGGAATCTAGCGCTACCAAAAGCTCGGTGTCAAATGGAATGCGCTCACAGATACCTTCAGCTTTTCTCTTGGCCGAATTGACTTAGAACAACTTATTACCAAACGTTAGGTACTTTCCGCTGTCGCTCAACTGTTTGTTCCCGCGGGTTGGATTGCACCTGTGGTGATTCGATCAAGAGTTCTAATGCAGAAGCTTTGGCTTGAAGATCTTGGGTGGGACGATAAATTAAGCTCAGACTCGCTTGAAAAATGAAATAGTCTCGTAGCTGATTTGAATTATATCGGATCGATTTCAATTCCAAGATGGATTCGTTATCAACCAACTGATACCATAGAAATCCACGGATTTTCCGATGCTTCACAAGCTGCCTACTGTGCATCAGTCTACGTAAGATGCCAAATCAAGCCGTCTGTAGTTTTTGCAACCTTCTTGTCGCAAAAACTAAAGTTGCACCCAATCAACCCATGAGTCTGCCTCGAATAGAGCTAAATGGCGCATTTATCCTCACTAAATTGGTGATTTATGTGATCACTAACTTCGATTTCAAAGTAAGCAGTGTTACACTTTGGACCGACTCTTCCATAATGCTTGGTTGGCTTTCAAAACCACCATGGGCCTAGGAGATCTATGAGGCAAACCGCACTGCACAGATACATGAGCTAGTACCTGGGTGCACTTGGAGACATGTCCCGACTCATGACAACCCCGCGGATTTAGGTACGCGGGGATGTAGACCACAAGACCTGCTTCTTAATTCTCTTTGGTTTAATGGACCTGATTGGTTGACGAATCCACCCTCAGAGTGGCCAGAAAGAAACCCATCGATCTCACGAGAGATAGGCAAACGTACGAATGTCCGCGCAATGCATGAAGTGGTAGCAGTGTCCGATTCATTGGACCAATTTTCGTCCTATACCCTTGAGAGTAATTTCGTATATGTTTCGTTTTTATAGAAACTGCCGTAACCAACTCCAATCCATTACAAGGAATACGTCTCAATCTCTCACCCAGAATGCAATCGGATTTACGAAATATCGACTGATTTCTTTAGCACAGATTCAATACTATCTAGATGAATATAATAAACTGGCGAGGTCTGACCCTATCTCCAAAAAAGTTCACTACGGCTTATGAAGCAGTTTCTTGAGTCAGGTGATATACTTCGCGTAAACGGCAGCCAATTCGTCCCTCTCTTATAGCGAACGCCATCCAAAAATTCTCCCAGGAAACTCTCGGCTATGTTATTTATACCTTCTATACCTGCATCAGTTTTTGGCTCACGTCGACTGCACCCTAATGTGTAGGATGGGTCAAACGGAATTCTATATAACGCGTCTCAAACATAGAATCCAATCCATCATACAGAAATGTAAGACATGTATAATCTTCAGGCCAAAGCGGTGCGTGAAGCTTATGGCTCCTTTACCTCCAACGAGATGCACAATTACTCCCCCATTCCACATAACAGGCATTGATTTCGCAGGTCCATTTGAACTGCGAAGTTCGGCTTTACGGCGTTCTACACTCTTAAAGATATTTGTAAACATATTTGTGTGTTTTACCACTAAGGCAGTTCACTTGGAGCCGTGCTCGGAGCTCTCGTCCGCAGCATTTGAAGCCGCATTTTCCCGTTTCGTTAGGGTAGTATCAGATAATGCGAGGAATTTCTTGGGGGCCAGTCGAAGCATGCTTAGGGAATTTTGTTGTTTTATCAAAACCACAGCAAGCGTCATTTCCGACAAGTACTCGACGCATGGATTTGAGTGGCTATTCATACCACCGTACGCTCCTCACATGAGGGGATTGTGGGAATCAGCTGTGAAGGGCTTCAAGCACCACATGTCTAGGGGGTGTCTTAAATTCACTACCAATTTCAGCAGTCTCTAAAGATCCCACAGATCTTACCGCTCTGACTCCGGGACACTTTTTAAAAGGTTCTCCAATCTTGGCATTTCCAGAACTGATATCGCAGAATTTGTCCTTGGTAAACCGTTGGCTGAAATTGAAAACCCTCCACCATCAATTTGCAATACGATGGAAGGATGACTATCATAAGTCCCTCTATAAGCGCTACAAACTGAAGTCTGCAACATGAAACTTGCAACCAGTCGATATGGTTATTGTGATGGACGACATGTTGCCCCCAAGTGATTGGCATTTAGGAAGAGTTGTTAAGACTCATAGTGGATCGGATGACAATGTTTGAATTGCAGACATCAGGATTTCGTCGGGGGGTCATAAGTCGTCCCATTGTGAAGTTATGCTATTTGCCTCTATTAGATCAGCCCATATCCAACCCAAATAATTAACACAATGATTGCAATAACAAAACTAATTCATTCTCATTTTCCATCATATTACTAATAAATTCAAACCTTTACAATGCCAATAACGTTCTAATTCCAGATCCAATCCCCGTTCCGTCATGCGAGCCCAAGACCTCTAT
This sequence comes from Stomoxys calcitrans, assembly GCF_963082655.1. Classification (NCBI taxonomy): domain Eukaryota; kingdom Metazoa; phylum Arthropoda; class Insecta; order Diptera; family Muscidae; genus Stomoxys; species Stomoxys calcitrans. The sequence continues at coordinate 96,836,466 of NC_081552.1, read as the reverse complement.
AAATGCACGCTGTGCAACTCGAACCATTCACTCCGGTATTGCCTGAAATTTATAGTGATGATGGTGGACGAATGAAGGAAAATTATTCGTGATAACAACTACTGCAGGAACTGCTTGGCAAGGAGTCATACTGTGATGAACTGTCATTCTGCTGGGACCTGCAGAAAGTGTGGCTATCAACATCACACAATGCTCCATTCCACAGTAATTCAAACCAATTCGACTAGAAAGAGGCTAAATGAATCCAAACCAGGCAGTAAGCGCAATGCCATACCAAGAATTTCCCAGCCATTAAAAGCCAAAGCCGTAGCACCAAAGGCAATCTCCCCAATCTTATATATAAAAATCAATTTGTGTTTGTTTGTAGGTTTGTTTGTTTGTGTGTTCCTTATAGACTCAGAAACGGCCGAACCGATTTTCTTGAAATTTTCACAGATGGTGCATAATGATCCCGTGGTGAAAATAGGGTACTATATTTTTTGGTCCGATATCTGATATCGGACCCTCCCCCTTACCCTAATTTTCAGAAACGCCAGATCTTAGAGATGGGTGGTTGTGTGCTCTCATATATTACTCTAAAAATAAAAATTTGGTATCCAAATTTCGAATGGGGTACCTAGGGGGGCTGTCCCCGCTCTAAAACCTACCAAACACATATTTAGACCAATCACGACAATATGGGACTCAAATGCAAGGTATTTAGGATAAGAAAACGTATCTGATATCGAATTGTCGGACAAGTGCTAGGGGCGCCACCCCAAGCCCCAAAACACCCCCAAATCGGACATATTTAACGACCATGGCAATATGGGACTCAAATGAAAGGTATTTTCGAGTAAAATACGAATCTGATATTAAAATGTGGGACCACGTTTCTGGGGGTCCACCCCTATCCCAAAACACCCGCCAAACAGGACTTCTTTACTGACCATGGGGATATAGGACTTAAATAAAAGGTATTTAAATGCAGAATACGAATCTGATATCCAAATATGTGACCAAGTGTTTGGGGGCCGCCTTTCACCAAAAACATCCGCCAAAGGGGACAAATTTACGACCATAGCAATATGGGGCTCAAATGGGGAGTAAAGCATAAATTTGATATCAATATTGGGGAAAAGTCTCTATGAGGCCACCCCACCCCCACAACACCACCCAAATAGGAAGTATTTTCTGACAATTACAATATGGGGCTCAAATATGAGGGTTTTTAAAGTGGAACACGTATCCGATATATATTTTCAAGGCCAACTCACTGGGTGGCCGCCCATCCCCCAAAACACCCCCCAAGCCGGTCATGTTTGCCGAATATGGAAATATGGGGCTCAAATTAAAGGTATGAGGGAGTAGACCACGTTTCTGATATCAACATTAGGGGCGAACTGTCTAGCGGACGTCCCACCACCATAACAACACCCAAATAGGACATATTTGCTCACTAAGACAATTTGGGTCTTGAAGAGAGTGGAACTAAATACTCATAGTTTTTAGGGCCAATACCCCAAACCGGACATATTTGCTGACTTTTGCAATAAGGAGTTTAATGAGATTAGAAAACGCATTTGACATCCAATTTTGAGGGCAATGGCAATATGGGGTTCAAATAAATGATATATAGATATATGAGAATAGAGCACGTTGCTGCTATATTTTTAGGGTTAAGAATATGGGGGACCACCCCACTCCCCAAAACACCCCTAAATCGGGTATATTTACCGACCATGACAATGTGGAGCTTAAATGAAATGTATTGGGGGGTAGAACAAGAATTGATACCCATTTTCGGGACCAATTTTCTGGGGGTCTACCCCTTTCCCAAAATATCCCACAAACAGCAATTTTTTAGTGATCATCGCTATTTGGGAGTAGAATACGAATTTGATATCCAAATGTAGGACCATGTATTTAGGGCATCATCCCTTTCCCAAAACACCCCCAAGGGAAAAAATTTTTCGACCATGACAATATGTGGCTCAAATGAAAGGTATTTGAGATTTGAAAACGAATTTGATAACCTATTTTGGGGCCATGTGTTTGGGGGACGCCTCATCCTTTAATCTCCTCTTAAGCCAATGGCACTATAGGGTTTAAATAAATTGTATTTGAGAGAAGACCACGATGCTGATATTTCTTCAGGGCCAAGTGCCTAGGTGACCACCTCACCCCCGAAAACACCCCTAAATCAGACATCATGAGAGTAGCGGGCTAAAATAAAGTATTTTAAGAATGGAGTACACCTCACATCCAAACTTAAATTCGTAGACCAATAAAGATCATATCGGATTCCGACAAAGGCACTTATATTGTCTTATATTAGTCAAGCGATATACTATTTTCGTAGCATGGTATTTCACTTAAAGCTCTTTAATTGTCGAAAATAAATTTTTCAAGGAAACTTTTGTTCCATATAAAGTAAAAGAAGGCGCAGCGGAGCGGGCCCGGGTCAGCTAGTAGCTACCATATAAACCAATCTTCCGACTTGATTTCGAATTCGCAATTTTTGTCCGATTTAGCTGAAATTGAGCATGTAGTGTTTTGTTATGACATTCAACAACTGTGGTAAGTGCGGTCCAAATCAGTTCATAACGTGATATAGCTCCCATATAAGCCGATCTCCCGCTTTGACTTTTAGAGCCCCCTCGAAGCCGGAATTTTTGTCCGATTTGGCTATAATTGTACAGATAGTGTTCTGTTATGACTTCCCACAACTATATTAAGTATGGTCTAAATCGATCTAAACCAATCTCATGTTTTGTCCGATTTAGCTGAAATATTGGAGATAGTGTTCTGTTATGACTTCCAACAACTGTGCCAAATATGGTCTACATCAGCTCATAAACTGATATAGCTTCTATATAAACTGATCTCCTGATTTGAATTCTTGAGCCCTTACAAGCCACAATTTCTATCCGATATGGCTGAAAATTTTCAAGTAGTGATCCATTTTGACTTCAAACAACTGTTTATTAGTACGCTCTAAATCGGTCTTTAACCTGATATAGCTCCCATAAAAACCAATCTCCATATTTAATTTCTTGAGCCATTACTCGCCTCAATTTTTGTCAGATTTGGGTAAAATTTGCGTACGGTGTTCCGTTATGACTTCAAACAACTGTGACATGTACGGTCTGAATCGGTCGATAACATGATATAGCTACCGTATAAACCGATCTCGCTATTTTAATTATTGAGCCCTTACAAGCGGCAATTTTTGTCCCATTTGGCTGAAATTTTGCATTCGAGGAATTGACAACCGTATTGGCCAGAATTGGGGCAAGTCTTGATTCTCGCCCCCTCTGCCCTATGTCGGTTAGGTTAAGGTAGGTTTAAGTGGCAGTCTGCCATCAGACTCACTTAGACATTTCGATACCACAGAAACAGAAAGGAAAATGCCTTCTAGTTCTCTCCATTGAACCAACCAGATCGCTTCAAAATAATTGAATAACTTACGAATGTTCACATCCGCTAAATCAGATAGGTTCTCAATGAAATGAGAACCCAAAGTGGAACTCCTTCTGACTGCTAGTGCGGGACACACAAACAGTAGGTGTTCTATGGTCTCTTCTTCTTTTTCCTCACAGCTTCTGCAAAACCCTTGCTGGCAACCTTCAGTTTGTCAGCATGGTTTCCGATTAGATAGGGACCTGTTATGACTTACACAATGACTGAGAGATCTGATCTAGCCAATGACAGCAATGCGGTAGACCTCTTCGAGTTTAGATTAGGCCACATAGTTTTGGAATGCTCACAGCCACCTCTTTGTAACCATCCATCATTCGTTGTCCTTCGGGCCTGGCCCTGAAAACTTAACCAACATGTCGCTGGAGGCATACCCACAGATTCCTGTGTCCCTAGAGTGTGTAGGGTAGTTCCTAGTCTCGCAAGCTCGTCCGCTTAAGAAATCCCTGTCGAGGGCGGTTTTTGTGTCCAGAAATACGTTCTGCAAGGATTTAATGGCTGCCTGGCTGTCTGAGAAGATATTTATGCCAATCGTCGTTATGACATTATATCATAGCCATTCCACCACTTCCACATTCCACCAAGGATTTCAGCTCGATACACACAGCAGTGGTCGGGTAACCTTTTCGATATGACCAGTTCTAGATTTTTAGAGTACACCCCAAAGCCTACTTGGTCGTCTCGCTTGAAACCATCCGTATAAAAGTCTATGTAACTTCTATTACCAGGGATAGCGTAGTTCAATTCAGTTCTATCAGAAATAGTGATACAGTACCTTTTATCAAAAAACAGCTCAGCTTACCTGAGCATACACTACCTGGAACATCGGATATTGTATCAAGGATAACACAGTGTCCGTAGTCGCCACAAGACTAAAGAGAAAGCTCCCTTAGCCTCACGGCAGTGGTCGCAGCAATTTGTCTAGCCACAATGACCAGTGGCACTAAAATGAATGTTACATTAAATTGAGTGCATCAGATAGTGTCGTCCTCAGTGCGGCTGTGGTGCACAATCAAGCATCCTTTGGATCTGGTTAAGTATTGAGCAGTAGGTATGTAGCCGACTACGTCGTGAAGGGCTGTTTCAATGGATTTGCCTTTCCTATATGCATGCCGCTTAGGCGACAGGCGATCTTCAGGGATCTCTGCCCTAAAACATGTTTCATGGTATGTATATTTGACATGCTGACACAAGCAGAGTATGTCTCCCTTAGCCAAGCAACCAGTCTATCAGACACAGCATTTAATTCAACCGGTGATACATCATCTGGGCCTGGCGACTTAAGGCAATCGAAACTTCTTATCGCCCAATTTTCCTAATAATCTCCGACGAATGAACACCAGTGATCTCTTCTGACGCTATGTCTTTCGTTGGAGAATTTCCCGGGAAATGTGTATCAATGGTTTCTTCTAGTGTTTCCTTACCATATATCGTTCATACAATCTTTGGCTTCCGAATATACTCCACCTAATAGATCTCGAGGACAGAATCTTCCTTAGCCTAGATGGCTCAGATGTTTCCTCCACGGAGATGCAGAATTCTACCCAGGATTTTTTCTGAGCCTTTCTCAGCGCGCCCTTATATTTTCTTAGTTCAGCTTTATATTTTTTTCTGAGCCTTTCTCAGCTCGCCTTTATATTTTCTTAGTTCAGCCTTCTATTTTCTTTGTTCAGCCTTATAGACTTCCCAATCGTGTGGTGCTGTTGTGGCTTTCGCTCTGTTGAAAAGTTTTCTGCAGTCCTTCCTTAGACCAACCAGCTCTTGGGTCCACCATGGCGGTCGCTGTTTGCCCCTTGGCTTGGCACTGGGGCATGCTGCCACAAGCGAATCATGCAGGGCTTTTGTGATCCGCTTGACCATTTTGTCTATATTCTACGCAGTTGCCTCTTATATTTCTGGTCTAGAAGAGATAGACGTGCAGAATTTGTGCCGAAATTAATTCCAGTCAACCTTTCTTCCGTTTAGCCGAGGGACCACTTCTGCAGTATTTTCTCCAAGGCTGAAACTAATATAACGATGGTCAGAGATGCAGTGGTCATCCAACACCTCCCAGTCGCATATTCTTGCGCTTATATCATCCGATACAAAGGTGATATCTATTGTAGTATCTCCTGCCTGATCCTGGCAATTAAGGTCGGTTTATCTCCCGTATTACAAATTGCCAGATTGCAACTTATAATAAATTTGATTAGCAGCTCACTCCTTTCGTTGCCATCCGAATGTCCCCATATCTGGTGATGTACATTAGTATCTCTTCCTACAATGAGGCTCTTCTTCCCTACAGAAACGGCTTCATCCAGCAACTTAAGGTTTGAAGACGGCATCTTTAAATCGTGTGCCATATATAGGAAAGACAGCCAGTAATGAGACTTATTTATTTTAAGACTGGCTACTACTGAATCTTCATTGCTTAGGCTCTGTGTCTCCCATTCCTCGTACCCTTGAGAATTTTAAATCTCGGATTTCTTAGTTTACGAACCATTCCTCCACACAACCATGGTTCTTCGATAAGAACCACCACAAATCCCCCTGCCATCAGGAGGACCACTAGTGCCGCCGAAGCGGCCTTACAATGGTGGAGATTTATCTGTAGAAACTGGACCGTACTCAGGACACAGATCTTACAAAACTTGTGTTAGCCTCGTCTTCTGATTCCGCGAGGAGTTCATCCTCACAAGATTCGATAGATCTTGTCATGATGAGCTTCCGTACGCATTCAGAGATAGGTGAGAAAGCAGTAGAACCACTCTTCCTCAGGACACTGGACACTTGCGGTGTGGACGAATCCTCCTTAGATGCTTCACTAGCTGCTGCTGTCGAAGTACTTTTTGAGTTACGTATTTCCCTGCTGGCGCACACCTTGAGTCCAGTCCAACCAAATGACCCACCCATACAAACCTTGTCGGGTCCCGTCTCGATGCCTGCAATTCGCCAGACTTTGGCGATGTGGTCGATAGTTCCTCAAGCAAGTGTTCAGCAACAACTGCTGAGTCGTCTCCTCCCAACCCCACTGCTTCTATAGACCTTCAGTTTCAATTTGTTGAATCCGTAAGGTGCAACTCCTTTAGACTTGTTGAGGTCTTCGAGACATTCGGAGTTTAGTACAAATACTGCATCTCACCGGTCACCGTCAGCCTCATCCAATCTACCAATCTTCCAGTCTGTGGTTGAAAGATTGGGATTACATTCCCTTAGTCTTCCAAGTATGGATTCAGGATCTAAGGGAATCCTTGGATTCAGGATCTAAGGGAATCCAAGCATGCGCCATTGATCGCGAAGGAATATCTTCCTTCTTGACTAAATCTAGTGCTGCATCTGGCCAGTTCTCCCCAATCTTTTTTAGCGCACAACGATGCATATCATTGAGCTTTGATCTCTGAAGGCAATTAGTCTGTATCGGCCCCGATACAAGCCTGCATTGTCACAAACTGGAGGAAACCCAGGAAATTCCGCAAGGTCATCATAGTATACTGATGACAGTAGGTATGCAGAACTGTTCATATGCCGTCGCCAAACTGTCCCTAACGACATTAGCAAAGATTCTTGGACCCATCTTACTATTGTTCGCCCTAGTTCCCAAGTCATGGGATGCCCTCCAGATGACCGCAGCCTTTTGGCTGACTGCGGTGCAGTTTCCAAATCTAGACGTGTAGTCTTTGGGATAGCCTGTGCAGCGAATCGCTGAGCCCAATTTAGACCATTAGCACCAAGCCTCTCAGTACACCTGAGAGCGTCTTTTATTATTACAACCTCTTAAAGAGCGTGTTGTTTGCCAGGGAAGACCGATGGCCTAGGCAAGTTATAAGCATGCGCAGATAGAATAGGTTCGGCCTTGTCCTCAAAACTCGAACCAGGTGTCTTCGTCAAAAATGCTGCATGTAAGATTTCAGCTGCAACTTTTAACAACCTTCGAAGTTATGGCCAAAAGACTAAAGGTTCATTTATCCCTTTCTATCAATCTATCTGTAACACAAAAAATGATCTAAGACCCTATTAAGTATATATATTCTGAATCGTCTTGGCATTCTGAGTCGATCTAACCATGTCCGTCTTTCGTAATAATGATAGCGGTCAAACGTGTAGAGCTAGCCTCTTGAAATTTTGCACAGATACTTACTTTTGGAGTAGGTCGTTGGGGATTGCAAATGGGCTATATCGGTTCAGATTATAACCCGATTTGGACCATACTTGGCATAGTTGTTTGAAGTCATTACGAAAATCTATTTGCCCTAAATCGGAGAAAAATTGCGGTTTCCAGGAGCTCAAAAAGTCAACTCGGGATATCAGTCTATAAAGGAGCTATATGTAATTTCAATGTGTTTCATCATCAGTTCAGATATTGGGGTGCCTCCTGTAACTCACCGTACCAAAATTCAGCGAAATCGGGTAAAAAATGCGGCAATTACGGGTTTACGACTTAAAATCGGCATCGAGTTTACGACAAAAATTGGTCTACATAGCAGCTATATCTAATTTGGACCATATTCGGTTCGGACATCTGTATGCATAGTAAAGGGTGATTTTTGAGCTATTATCATTATGGCAACATTGGTTTAAACAGCTTACGCACGCTTCGTGTTTTGTTTCACTGTCAAACATCTTTAGTTTGGTCTATAATTTAACCATGAATCGTCTTACAAACGAATAATGCTTGCAAATTATTGAATTTTATTAGCAAAATGCGTTCATCGCCCGCATCTTCTTCTTCAGCGACGAAGATCATTTTTGGCTCCATGGGAACGAAAATAAGCAGAATTGTCGACTTTGGAGTGAAGATCAGTCAGAAGCATTACAAAAGCTACCAATGCATCACACAATTTGGTGCGGTTTATGGGCTGGTGGTATCTTTGGTCCATACTTCTTCAAAGATGATGCGAATCGTAACGTAACTGTGAATGGTGAGCGCTGCTGTGAGATGATATTCAAATTTTTTTTTTTGCCCAAAATGCAAGAGCTTGACTTGCATGACATGTAGTTTCAACAGACTTTCAAAGACGGTGCCACATCCCACACAGCACGCGTTACAATGGACTTATTGAGAGGGGAATTCGGTGCCACCCAGCACGCGTAACAATGGATTTATTGAGAGGCGAGTTCGGTAAAAATTAAATTGGCCGCCTGGATCGTGCGATTTAACGCCTTTAGAAAATTTTTTGTGGGGCTATGTTATAGCTAATGTCTATACAGACTAGTGAAATACTGGCCGAATTATAAGTGAGATACTGGCCGAATTGTTGGAAAGAATATGTCAAAATTGCGCTAAGCGGACGGATCATTTGAGACGCACTCAAATTTGGGACAGTGAGTTGTGTTAGGCTTTTCGACATCTTTATCCAATTTGGCCCAGATCGGTTCATATTTGGATATAGCTGCCATATAGTCTGATCTCTCAATTTAAAGTCTTGGCACCATAAAAGGCACATTTACAATCCGATTTCGCCGAACTTTGACACAGTGAGTTGTGTTAGGCTCTTCGACATTTTTCTGCAATACGGCCCAGTTCGGTCCAGATTTGGATGTAGCTGCCATATAGACCGATCTCTCGACTAAAGGTCTTGGGCCCATAAAAGATGCATTTATGGTTCAATTTCGCCAAAATTAGGGACAGTGTGATGTGTTAGGCTCATCGACATCCCTCTTCAATTTGGCCCAGATCGGTTCAGATTTGGATATAGCTGCAATATTGACCTATCTCTCAATTTAAAGTCTTGGACCCATAGAAGGCACATTTATAATCCGATTTCGCTGAAATTTGACACAGTGACTTATGTTAGGCTTTTGGATTCGTGTCGTATATGGTTCAGATGGATCTGTATTTGGATATAGCTACCAAAAAAACCAATATTTTGTTCTACAAAATTGAACAATGACTTGTACTTATTAGACCACTCAATTTCCGTGTCGAATTTGGTCTAAATCGGACCATATTTCGATATAGCTGCTATGGGGCATAAGTTATGCATTTTTACCGGATTAGGGCGAAAGGAGGGTTACATATATACCTGAGGTGGTGGGTATACAAAGTTCGGCCCGGCCGAACTCAACACCTTTTTACTTGTTTTATAGTACTTTGAAACAATCGTTTTATGCCCTCCACCGTAGGATGAGGGTATACTAACTTCGTCATTCTGTGTGTAACTACTCGAAATATTCGTCTGATATCCCATAAAGTATATATATTATTGATAGTCGTTACATTTTATGTCGATCTAGCCATGTCCGTCCGTCTGTCCGCCTGTCGAAAGCACGCTAACTTTCGAAGGAGTAAAGCTAGGCGCTTGAAATACTTTTTATTAGTGTAGGTCGGTTGGGATTGTAAATGGGCCATGTCGGTCCATGTTTTGATATAGCTGCCATTTAAATCGATCTTGGGTCTTGACTTCTTCAGTCTCTGAAGGGCGCAATTATGGTCTGATTTGACTGACATTTTGCACGTGGTGTTTTGGCATCACTTCCAACAACTGCGCTAAGTATGGTTCAAATCGGTTAATAACCTGATATAGCTGTCATATAAACCGATCTTGCGTCTTGACTTTTTGAGCCTCTAGATTGCGCAATTCTGATCCCATTGGATGAAATTTTGCGCGACGTGTTTTGTTGTGATATCCAACAACTGTGCCAAGTATGGTTCAAATCGGTTCATAACCTGATATAGCTGTCATATAAACCGATCTGGGATCTTGACTTCTTGAGCCTCTAGAGGTCGCAATTATTATCCGATTTGCCTGAAATTTTGTACGACGTATTCTCTCATGACCATCAACATACGTGTTTATTATGGTCTGAATCGGTCTATAAGCCGATACAGCTCCCATATAAATCGATCTCTCTATTTTACATCTTGAGCCCCCAAATGGCGCAATTCATATTCGAATTGGCTGACATTTTACACAGGTCTCCTATAATTTAATAGTGGTTCTAACCGGACCATATCTTGATATCGCTCTAATACCAGAGCAAATCTTTTCTTATGTCCTTTTTGCCTAAGAAGAGATGCCGGGAAAAGAACTCGACAAATGCGATCTATGGTGGAGGGTATATAAGATTCGGCCCGGCCGCACTTAGCACGCTTTTACTTGTTATTGTTGTTTCTTTTTAGTTCTAGGTAAAAATGTATTCCCTAACAATGTCATAAATGTTGTTGGTAGGAAGTACGGTTTCATTAAATAGGAGTAGGTGGGAAAAGATGATTGCTTGCAGTTTTCTTGTCTATTTCCCTGTAACGATCATTTTGCGAATGTTGAGAGGATGAGAAAGAAATTAGCATAGGTTGGCTGTTTATTAGGTAATTGTTATACCCTCCACCATAAGATGGGGGGTATACTAATTTCGTCATTCTGTTTGTAACTACTCGAAATATTCGTCTGAGACCCCATAAAGTACTTGTATTCTTGATCGTCGCGACATTTTATGTCGATCTAGCCATGTCCGTCCGTCTGTCCGTCCGTCCGTCTGTCTGTCGAAAGCACGCTAACTTCCGAAGGAGTAAAGCTAGCCGCTTGAAATTTTGCACAAATACTTCTTGTTAGTGTAGGTCGGTTGGTATTGTAAATGGGCCATATCGGTTATTGTTTTGATATAGCTGCCATATAAACCGATCTTGGGTCTTGACTTCTTGAGCATCTAGAATGGGCAATTCTTATCCGATTGGAATGAAATTTTGCACGACGTGTTTTGCTATGATATCCAACAACTGTGCCAAGTATGGTTCAAATCGGTCCATAACCTGATATAGCAGCCATATAAATCGATATTGGGTCTTGATTTCTTGAGCCTCTAGAGTGCGCAATTCTTATCCGATTGAAATGAAATTTTGCACGACGTGTTTTGTTATTATATCCAACAACTGTGCCAAGTATGGTTCAAATCGGTCCATAACCTGATATAGCTGCCATATAAACCGATCTTGGGTCTTGACTTCTTGAGCCTCTAGAGGGCGCAATTCTTATCCGATTGGAATGAAATTTTGCACGACGTGTTTTGTTATGATATCCAAGAACTGTGGCAGGTATGGTTTAAATCGGACAATAACCTGATATAGCTGCCATATAAACCGATCTTGGGTCTTGACTTCTTGAGCCTCTAGAGGGCACAATTCTTATTCGATTTGAATGAATTTGTGCACGAAGTATTTCGATATGATATCCAACAACTGTGCCAAGTATGGTTCAAATCGGTCCATAACCTGATATAGCTGCCATATAAACCGATCTTGGGTCTTGATTTTTTGAGCCTCTAGAGGGCGCAATTCTTATCCGATTGGAATGGAATTTCGCACGACGTGTTTTGTTATGATACCCAACAACTGTGCCAGGTATGGTTTAAATCGGTCCATAACCTGATATAGCTGTCATATAAACAGATCTGGGGATTTGACTTCTTGAGCTTCTAGAGGGCGCAATTCCTATCCGATTTGGCTGAAATTTTGCATGACGTATTTTATTTTTACTTTAAACAACTGTGTCAAATAAGGTTCAAATCGGTTCATAACCTGATATGGCTGCCATATAAACCGATCTGGGATCTTGACTTCTTGACCCCTAGAGGTCGCAATTATTATCCGATATGCCTGAAATTTTGTACTACGGATGCTCTCATGACCATCAACAAACGTGTTTATTATGGTCTGAATCAATCTATAGCCCGATACAGATCCCATATAAATCGTTCTCTCTATTTTACTTCGTGAGCACAAATGGGCGCAATTCTTATACGAATTGGCTGAAATTTTACACAGGTCTCCAACAGATAATTTAATTGTGGTCCGAACCGGACCATATCTTGATATCGCTCTAACAGCAGAGCAAATATTTTCTTATATAATTTTTTTTTATTTCTACCTGTATACACCTTCGAAGTAATTCCCCGAACATTGGTCTACGATATATAGACATATTTTTATACCCACCACCGAAGGATGGATGCAACACATCGAAATATCCATTTCCGAGCCTATAAAGTATATATGTTCTTGATCAGCGTAAACATCTAAGACGATCTAGACATGTCCGTCCGTCTGTCTGTTGAAATCACGCTACAGTCTTATTATTTTTATACCCTCCAGCATAGGATGGGGGGTATACTAATTTCGTCATTCTGTTTGTAACTACTCGAAATATTCATCTGAGACCCCATAAAGTATATATATTCTTGATCGTCGCGACATTTTATGTCGATCTAGCCATGTCCGTCCGTCCGTCTGTCTGTCGAAAGCACGCTAACTTTTGAAGGAGTAGAGCTAGCTGCTTGAAATTTTGCACAAATTCTTATTAGTGTTGGTCGGTTGGGATTGTAAATGGGCCATGTCGGTTAATGTTTTGATATAGCTGCCATACAAAACGATCTTGGGTCTTGACTTCTTGTTATACCCTCCACCATAAGATGGGGGGTATACTAATTTCGCCATATAAACCGATCTTGGGTCTTGACTTCTTGAGCCTCTAGCGTGCGCAGTTCTTATCCGATTGGGATGAAATTTTGCACGACGTGTTTTGTTATGATATCCAACAACTGCGCTAAGTATGGTTTAAATCGGTCCATAACCTGATATAGCGGCCATATAAACCGATCTTGGGTCTTGACTTCTTGAGCCTCTACAGTGCGCAATTCTTATCCGATTGGGATGAAATTTTGCACGACGTGCTTTTTTATTATATTTAATAACTGTGCCAAGTATGGTTCAAATCGGTCCATAACCTGATATAGCTGCCATATAAACCGATCTGGGGTCTTGACTTCTTGAGCCTCTAGAGTGCGCAATTCTTATCCGATTGGACGACGTGTTTTGTTACAATATCCAACAACTGTGGCAGGTATGGTTCAAATCGGTCCATAACCTTATATAGCTGTCATATAAACCGATCTTGGGACTTGACTTCTTGAGCCTCTAAAGGGCGCAATTCCTATCCAATTTGAATGAATTTTGGCACGTAATATTTTGTTTTGATATCCAACAACTGTGCCAAATATGGTTCAAATCGGTTCATAACCTGATATAGCTGTCATATAAACAGATCTGGGGACTTGACTTCTTGAGCTTCTAGAGGGCGTAATTGCTATCCGATTTGGCTGAAATTTCGCTAGACGTTTTTTATTGTTACTTTCAACAACTATGGCAAATAAAGTACAAGTCGGTTCATAACCTGATATAGCTACCATATAAACCGATCTGGGATCTTGACTTCTTGAGCCTCTAGAGGTCACAATTATTATCCGATTTGCCTGAAATTTTGTACGACGGATTCTCTCATGACCATCAACATAGTGTTTATTATGATCTGAATCGGACCAAAACCCGATACAGCTCCCATATAAATCGATCTCTCTATTTTACTTTTTGAGCTCACAAAGAGCGCAATTCTTATTCGAATTGGCTGACATTTTACACAGGTCTCCAACATATAATTTAATTGTGGTCCAAACAGGACCATATCTTGATATCGCTCTAATAGCAGAGCAAATCTTTTCTTATATCCTGTTTTGCCTAAGAAGAGATGCCGGGAAGAGAACTCGACAAATGCGATCCATGGTGGAGGGTATATAAGATTCGGCCCGGCCGAACTTAGCACGCTTTTACTTGTTTTTATACTAAGTTTGTGTGTGCGTTTCTCTGCAAATATCATTTTATTAATGTTTATTTGTGAGAATATAAGGCTTGAATTCAGTGCTTTGAAAAATACAGTTATAGAGAGGGAAAAGAAGAAAAGACAGATTTTGTTGTTGTTTCTTCATTAGGTTAGGTTAGGTTGTAAAAGGGTGCGGACATTAATACGCCCATGCCGCTATTGATTTACACCTAGCTGGTTCGGATCCTTACCCCTAAGAAGTATTATTACATCGTCTTCGTAGTAGACAGGTTCAAATCCCTCCCCAGTCTGTATCCATAATCGGTCATTTACGGTGGTCACCATAGAGAGGCGATAATATGCAAGTCCTGGGCACGCTGTGAAAATAGTGGCCAGATGGGGCGCCAGATAGTCGGCCTTCTTTTGTAGTAATGCCGGAGCTTGAAGCATTACTCTCGACTACAGGCATTCCGAATTTCCCAAGTTTTTTTTTTGGTATTTCGCTCCGATTTCTCCAAGAAACTACGACGCTTTGTTCAGCAATCATGTCAATCACTCCATATAACTTTCGATACGATTTCTGATCCGAAGTCGGAAGTATCATCCGAAGTTCGTACAGATTTCGTAACGATTGGTTTGCTAGGTTTACACGTTTGCACTTGTTTTGCCAGTCAATTTATCCACGAAATCCAGAAAAAATTAATATGGCCAATGCCTCAAGAAGCACGATCGAGGTATTGGATATTACGAGTGACGCGTGAGTAATATGTACCAATAGCACCCATTTTCAATCCCCATTTACAAGTGTGTTTCACCACACCAGGCGAAATAGCGTTTTAGAAATAAATATATATTTTATTATTTTGAAGCTGGCGCCCACAGAACGAAAACTTTCAGGAATATGTGTTCCGGTTCCACATTATTTTATTAATTTAACTTACGTCTTACTTTTTTATAACGATCTATCCTATACGATTTGTTCTCTGTAACAAAAAAAATTGAAAATGCAAATTCTTTTCGTTATATTTTAGCCTTTCTTTAACGATCTTCGATTTTATTTTTTAAGTGCAAGTTGAAAATCTCAATCGAAACAATAGGTTAGGTAAGTATTAAGTGGCCGTCAGCCTTTAGACACACGTAAACATTTTCGTCCATTAAGATATCACTGGATAATTTTTCATTTCGAGCTACTGGGTTAATAATTCGTGCCATATGTGGTCTACTGAACCTCAAGATGTCTCAAAAACAATACCGAAGGAATTTGTACCTTATGTAACATGCATGTGTCTGAAAACACGTTCCTTTTTACCGGTGTATGTCCATTATATTGTCATTTTAGAATGCAATATTTCGGTCAAACTATTCTTAGTGAGAATGAGGTTTTTACTATATTAAATGGCACGAATTTTAATTCCCTTTATAGATGTATAAATCTTTCTGATATTGAATAACAACAATGTACAATAACAAATATTAACATTTTAAATTGCCAATCTGCCATCTAGCAATCTTGCTACGCCAATATAGATTTAGATTCATTCTTAAATAGTATAAACCAAGTAAAAGCGTGCTAAGTTCGGCCCGGCCAAATCTTATATACCCTCCACTGTGGATCGCATGTGTTGAGTTCTTTTCCCGGCATCTCTTCTTAGGCAAAAAAAGGATATAAGAAAAGACTTGCTCTGCTATTAGAACGATATCAAGATATGGTCCGGTTAGAACCACAATTAAATTATAGGAGACCTGTGTAAAATGTCAGCCAATTCGAATATGAATTGCGCCCTTTGGGGGCTCAAGATGTAAAATAGAGAGATCGATTTATATGGGAGCTGTATCGGGCTATAGACCGATTCAGACCATAATAAACACGTATGTTGATGGTCATGAGAGAATACGTCGTACAAAATTTCAGGCAAATCGGATAATAATTGCGACCTCTACAGGCTAAAGAAGTCAACATCCCAGATCGGTTTATATGACAGCTATATCAGGTTATGAACCGATTTGAACCTTTCTTAACACAGTAGTTGAAAGAAAAAATAAAATACGTCATGCAAAATTTCAGCCAAATCGGATAGGAATTGTGCCCCCTAGAAGCTCAAGAAGTCAAGTCCCCGGATCTGTCTATATGACAGCTATATTAGGTTATAACCCGATTTGAACCATACTTGGCACAGTTGTTGGATATCATAACAAAATACTAAATGCCAAAATTCATTAAAATCGGATAAGAATTGCGCCCTCAAGAGGCTCAAGAAGTCAAGACCCAAGATCGGTTTATATGAGAACTATATCAGGTTATAGACTGATTTGAACCATACTTAGCACAGTTGTTAAGTATCATAACAAAACACGTCATGCAAAATTTCATTCCAATCGGATAAGAATTGCGCACTCTAGAGGCTCAAGAAGTCAAGACCCAAGATCGGTTTATATGGCAGCTATATCAAAACTATCAAAAAAATTTTAAGCGGCTGGTTTACGCCTTCGGAAGTTAGCGTGCTTTCGACAGACAGACGGACGGACGGACATGGCTAGATCGACATAAAATGTCACGACGATCAGGAATATATATACTTTATGGGATCTCAGACGAATATTTCGAGTAGTTACAAACAGAATGACGAAATAAGTATACCCCGCATCCTATGGTGGAGGGTATAACAAGTAAGAGCGTGCTAAGTTCGGCCGGGCCGAATCTTATATACCCTCCACCATGGAACGTATTTGTCGAGTTCTATGCGCAGCATCTCTTTTTAGGCAAACAAAGAATATTGAATAAGAACTGTTATGCTATTGGAACTATATCAAGTCCCATTCGAATGCTAAATATTGTAGAAGTCATTGTGTAATATTTCAGTTCATTCGGAGAAGAATTGCGCCTTGTAGGGGTTTCAAGAAGCAAAATCAGGAGATAGGTTTATATGGGAGCTGTATCAAGCTATTGATCGATTGAGCCCATATTAGACACGTATGTTGAAGGTCATGAGAGAAGCCGTTGTACAAAATTTATGCCAAATCGGATGAGAGTTGCGCCCTCTAGAGGCTCAAGAAGTCAAGATCCCAGATCGGTTTATATGGCAGCTATATCAGGTTATGTACCGATTTGCGCCACACTTAGCATAGTTATTAAAAGTCATAACAAAACACCTCATGCAATATTTCAGCCAAATCGGATGAGAATTGCGGGCTCTATTGGCTCCAGAAATTAAGATCCAAGATCGGGTTATATGACAGGTATACCAGATTATGAACCGATTTTAATCATACTCAACACAGTTATTGGAAGTGATATCAAAACACTGCGGGCAAAATTTTAGTCAAAATCGGACGACAATTGCGCCCTCTAGAGGCTCAAGAAGTCATTTCCCAAGATCGGTTTATATGGGAGCTATATTAAGACATGGGCTGATTTGAACCATACTTAGCGCAGTTGTTGGAAGTGATACCAAAACATCACGTGTAAAATTTCAAATAAATCGGACGAGAATTGCGCCCTCAAGAAGTCAAGACCCAAGATCGGTTTATATGGCAGCTACATCAAAACATGGACAGATTTGGACCATTTACAATCCCAACAGACCTACACTAATAAAAAGTATTTGTGCAAAATTTCTAGCGGCTAGCATTACTCCTTCGAAAGTTAGCGTGCTTTCGACAGACGGACGGACATGGCTAGATCGACTTAAAATGACATGACGATCAAGAATATATCATATACTTTATGGGGTCTCAGACGCATAATTCGAGGTGTTACAAACAGAATGACGAAAATAGTTATACCCCCATCCTATGGTGGAGGATATCATTATAACAAATAACATATATAAATGAATTTGTGTTCGTTTGTTTGTTTATATTTTTGTTTGTTTGTTTATGTGTTTGTAAATTTGTTTATTCCGTATAGACTCAAAAACGGCTAAACCGATTTCTTACAAATTTTCACAGTTTGTGGGGAGTGGTCCGGAAGGAGCAATAGGCTATATAAGTTTTTGATAACGCAAGGCGGGTGGACCCTCCTACTTACCCCAAGGGTACCACCCAAAACTAAAAGTGGACCGATTGGGACAATATGGGACTTAAATGAAAGGTATTCAAGAGTATTCATTATCCGAGAATATATCTTCAAAGATACGCCTCGATCTGATGTTGTTTACCTCCCAACTAATTCTAATTCTGAAATTATGCCAAAAAAATTAATTTATCATTTGCTGCTGATCCCATATCTCAAATGTCAAAATATCAAAATGTTATCATAAAGGGTGATTTTTTTGAGGTTAGGATTTTCATGCATTAGTATTTGACAGATCACGTGGGATTTCAGACATGGTGTCAAAGAGAAAGATGCTCAGTATGCTTTGACATTTCATCATGAATAGACTTACTAACGAGCAACGCTTGCAAATCATTGAATTTTATTACCAAAATCAGTGTTCGGTTCGGTTCTTACAAATTTTCACAGTTTGTGGGGAGTGGTCCGGAAGGAGCAATAGGCTATATAAGTTTTTGATAACGCAAGGCGGGTGGACCCTCCTACTTACCCCAAGGGTACCACCCAAAACTAAAAGTGGACCGATTGGGACAATATGGGACTTAAATGAAAGGTATTCAAGAGTATTCATTATCCGAGAATATATCTTCAAAGATACGCCTCGATCTGATGTTGTTTACCTCCCAACTAATTCTAATTCTGAAATTATGCCAAAAAAATTAATTTATCATTTGCTGCTGATCCCATATCTCAAATGTCAAAATATCAAAATGTTATCATAAAGGGTGATTTTTTTGAGGTTAGGATTTTCATGCATTAGTATTTGACAGATCACGTGGGATTTCAGACATGGTGTCAAAGAGAAAGATGCTCAGTATGCTTTGACATTTCATCATGAATAGACTTACTAACGAGCAACGCTTGCAAATCATTGAATTTTATTACCAAAATCAGTGTTCGGTTCGAAATGTGTTCATTCACCGTAACGTTGCGTCCAACAGCATCTTTGAAAAAATACGGTCCAATGATTCCACCAGCGTACAAACCACACCAAACAGTGCATTTTTCGGGATGCATGGGCAGTTCTTGAACGGCTTCTGGTTGCTCTTCACTCCAAATGCGGCAATTTTGCTTATTTACGTAGCCATTCAACCAGAAATGAGCCTCATCGCTGAACAAAATTTGTCAAAATTTTAACACATTTCGAACCGAACACTGATTTTGGTAATAAAATTCAATGATTTGCAAGCGTTGCTCGTTAGTAAGTCTATTCATGATGAAATGTCAAAGCATACTGAGCATCTTTCTCTTTGACACCATGTCTGAAATCCCACGTGATCTGTCAAATACGAATGCATGAAAATCCTAACCTCAAAAAAATCACCCTTTATATCAAAATGTTAGAGGGTTAAATACAAAACTATCGTCTCTTTACCCAGATAGCTTTATTTTCGGTTATCATATCATCGATTTTACTGAAACTTGGCTTCAGAATAAGGTGTACGAATCTGAAATATTACATTCCAAACATCAAATATATTGGCGTGATCGGAACGATAAAATGAAAAACTATGGCGGTGGTGTGCTAATAGCTGTCTCCACTGAATTTCCTTCTAAAGAAATAATAGTGGATTCTTCCTTTGAAAAATTGAATTTGTAGCCGTAGAGATATTTTTGAAAAATGTTTCAATATTTATTTCATGTTCTTACGTCCCACCCTCTTTATTTAAAACACGTATCTGCAATCCAATCAGCATTTCAGTCGTCTCGACCAAGAGACACATTGATTGCCCTTGGTGATTTTAATCTTCCTCAAATTAACTGGATTCGTTCGTCCGAGTCAAATGATTTAACACCAAATGGCATTTCTAATGAATGCATCGGCATGTTGTTAAATTTTGGTATTTTTCAAATTAATTACATAAACAATTCATTTTCTATATTGCTCGATATTGTTTTCGTTAATCAACCATCTGAGTTATGTTTAAGTTCTAATGACCCGGTTGTAAGTCCTGAGGATAGATATCATCCGACACTCAAATTACTTATACCCTATCCCACTCTTAAAGTTAAAGAGATGTAGCAATTGAAAAGGCGTACTGTTTTGCTAAAACTGATTACATCAAACTGAACTCACCACTCTCATCTTTTCATTGGAATGAAATTTTCAGATCGGGCTATAGACCGATTCAGACCATAATAAACACGTTTGTTGATGGTCATGAGAGGATCCATCGTACAAAATTTCAGGCATATCGGATAATAATTGCGACCTCTAGGGGTCAAGAAGTCAAGATCCTAGATGGGTTTATATGGCAGCTATATCAGGTTATAAACCGATTTAAACCTTATTTGACACAGTTGTTGAAAGTAAAAATAAAATACGTCATGCAAAATTTTAGCCAAATCGGATAGGAATTGCGCCCTCTAGAAGCTCAAGAAGTCAAATCCCCAGATCTGTTTATATGAGAGCTATATCAGGTTATGAACCGATTTGAACCATACACAGTTGTTGGATATCATAACGAAATACTTCGTGCAAAAATTCATTCAAATCGGATAAGAATTGTGCCCTCTAGAGGCTCAAGAAGTCAAGACCCAAGATCGGTTTATATGGCAGCCATATCAGGTTATGGCCCGATTTAAACCATACTTGGTACAGTTGTTGGGTATCATAACAAAACACGTCGTGCGAAAATCCATTCTAATCGGATAAGAATTGCGCCCTCTAGAGGCTCAAGAAGTCAAGACCCTAGATCGGATTATATGGCAGCTATATCAGGTTATGGACCGATTTGAACTATACTTGGCACAGTTGTTGGATATAACAACAAAACACGTCGTGCAAAAACTCATTCAAATCGGATAAGAATTGTGCCCTCTAGAGGCTCAAGAAGTCAAGACCCAAGATCGGTTTATATGGCAGCTATATCAGGTTATGAACCGATTTGAACCATACTTGGCACAGTTGTTGGATATCATATCAAAACACGTCGTGCAAAATTTCATCCCAATCGGATAAGAATTGCGCACTGTAGATGCTCAAGAAGTCAAGACCCAAGGTCGGTTTAAATGGCAGCTATATCAGGTTATTGACCGATTTGAACTATACATGGCACACTTGTTGGATATCATA
This sequence comes from Stomoxys calcitrans, assembly GCF_963082655.1. Taxonomy (NCBI): domain Eukaryota; kingdom Metazoa; phylum Arthropoda; class Insecta; order Diptera; family Muscidae; genus Stomoxys; species Stomoxys calcitrans. Next base: position 96,815,315 of record NC_081552.1, on the reverse strand, counting down.
ACAAAACACGTCGTGCAAAATCTCATTCCAATCAGATAAGAATTGCGCACTGTAGAGGTTCAAGAAGTCAAGACCCAAGATCGGTTTATATGGCAGCTATATCAGGTTATAAACCGATTTGAACCATACTTGGCACAGTTGTTGGATATCATATCAAAACACGTCGTGCGAAATTTTATCCCAATCGGATAAGAATTGCGCACTGTAGATGCTCAAGAAGTCAAGACCCAAGATCGGTTTATATGGCAGCTATATCAGGTTATGGACCGATTTGAACTATACTTGGCACACTTGTTGGATATCATAACAAAACACGTCGTGCAAAATTTCATTCCAATCAGATAAGAATTGCGCACTGTAGATGCTCAAGAAGTCAAGACCCAAGATCGGTTTAAATGGCAGCTATATCAGGTTATGAACCGATTTGAACTATACTTGGCACACTTGTTGGATATCATAACAAAACACGTCGTGCAAAAATTTCATTCCAATCGGATAAGAATTGCGCACTCTAGAGGCTCAAGAAGTCAAGACCCAAGATCGGTTTATATGGCAGCTATATCAGGTTATAAACCGATTTGAACCATACTTGGCACAGTTGTTGGATATCATATCAAAACACGTCGTGCAAAATTTCATCCCAATCGGATAAGAATTGCGCACTGTAGATGCTCAAGAAGTCAAGACCCAAGATCGGTTTAAATGGCAGCTATATCAGGTTATGGACCGATTTGAACTATACTTGGCACACTTGTTGGATATCATAACAAAACACGTCGTACAAAATTTCATTCTGATCGGATAAGAATTGCGCACGCTAGAGGCTCAAGAAATCAAGACCCAAGATCGATTTATATGGCAGCTATATCAGGTTATGAACCGATTTGAACTATACTTGACACAGTTGTTGGATATCATAGCAAAACACGTCGTACAAAATTTCATTCCAATCAGATAAGAATTGCGCACTGTAGAGGTTCAAGAATTCAAGACCCAAGATCGGTTTATATGGCAGCTATATCAAAACATGGACCGATATGGCCCATTTACAATACCAACCGACCTACACTAATAAGAAGTATTTGTGCAAAATTTCAAGCGGCTAGCTTTACTCCTTCGGAAGTTATCGTGCTTTCGACAGACAGACGGACGGACGGACAGACGGACGGACATGGCTAGATCGACATAAAATGTCACGACGATCAAGAATATATATACTTTATGGGGTCTCAGACGAATATTTCGAGTAGTTACAAACAGAATGACGAAATTAGTATACCCCCCATCTTATGGTGGAGGGTATAACAAATTGGCGTATGGTATTTATTTGAATAAAATTTGAAATCAATTGAAATCAAATCCTAAATCCAAAGCGCCTTTGTAATAGTTTGCCGAACTTTCTTAGCTATAAAGCTAAAGTATCTGATAACGATTCAGGCATTGCCGACATCTTTGCTGACTTTTTTAGCACTACTTACTCAGATAATTATTATGATTTATGTGGAACATATCTATACAAAATCAACAATTCAGCTTTTATAGATGTGTCTGGGATTGGCGAAAACGTAGTACTTGAAAATTTAAGGTCACTGAAGATGAATTTTAATCCCGGTCCAGATGGAATTGTATCGAACATTTTAAAGCATTACGCTCTCGAACTTTCGTATCCCCTTTTCAACAGTTCATTAAAGCATGGATATCTGCCGGAATTGTGGAAGCAATCTTATATAAGACCGTTATTTAAAGCCGGAAATCGCAATGAGGTTTCTAATTGAAATGCCCCTGTACATTTCAATTTTGAATGCTATTCCGAAGCTATTAGAGAAATTCTGACTGATACTATTTCACATCAAGTCTCTTCTATATTGTCTCCCTACCAACATGGGTTCCGGAAATCGAAATCGACGATAACAAATATTTTAGAATTTACTTGTTTGGTCAATGATGGCTTTAGGGAACGCTACCAAACGGATGCTATTGTATATATACCGACTTTAGTAAAGCATTTGATAAAGCCAACCACAAACTTCTGTTAAGAAAAATAGATCTTATTGGTTTCAACCCATCTTTACTAAAGTGGATCAGATCATATCTGACTGGACGTACTTAAAGTGTTAAATTTGGTAATGCAGTTTCCAAATCAATTGATGTCTCTTCAGGTGTTCCACAGGGTAGTCATCTTGGCCCTGTGCTGTTTTGTTTGTTCATGAACGATCTCCCTTTTATTTTAAAGCGCTCGAATATTTTGATGATGTAAAGATCTTCAGATCAACGAGAGACTCTGATAAACAGTGTTATCTTCAGTATGACCTTGATACTCTTTACGAATGGTGCAAACAGAACTTTATGGAACTTAATATTTCCAAATGCAAACACATATCATTTTCAAGAATAACCTCTCTTAAACTAGCTACTTTTTGGGTTCCAATCAACATGAAGTAGTCTATAGCTTTAATGACCTTGGATTTCTTCTAGACCATCGCTTAAACTTCCGTCAACACATCTCAATGGTTGCAAACAAACCACGTAGTGCTCTTGGCTTCATGAAACGCTGGAGTAAAGAACTTAATAATTTCTCTGTGACGAAAAACTTATATACGTCGCTAGTTAGAAGTAATCTCGAGTACGGTTTAGTGGTATGGGATCCGTGCTACAATATTCATTCTGATTTTATAGAATCGGTTCAAAAACAATTTCTATTATTTTGTCTCCGTCGAAATGGGTGGGACAGAAGTTCATTACCTTCGTATGAGTACCAATTAAATCTTTTAAAGCTTCCTACATTAAAAAGTCGTAGAACCATGCTAAACATTAAGTTTTTGACTAAATTAATTCATTGTCAAATAGATTTCTGTTTTTTTTGATTCGAATTTTCTTTAACATACCTATCAGACCTATCAGATATTTTGATCTTTTGAACATTTCTTATTATAAAACCAACTATGCCAATAATGATCCTTTTCGGCACCTATGTTATCAATTTAATCAACTGAGAGATATACAGATCTATCTGAGAATCGAGAAAGTTTAAAAAGGAAAATTATATTAATTTTAAATTCTTAGGTTAATACATTTGTAAATATATTGTTATTAGTCTGTAAGGATTTTCGAGAGGAGAGTGTCAGTGAGGAGTCAGGTGGCACTGGCTCTTAATTAAATACTGAGTGCCAATGATACACGAGATGACAAGGCGAGTTATTGGCGCCTTCAAATAACCAATGGCCAACATCAGCGTCTGTTCCCAGGTTAGGGGCGGCTGGCGGCGAGCGTCGGATCTTGGAGCAAGCGGCGCGCCACAACGAGGGATACATGCAATCCCACAAACCCATGCGGTTGGGGCGCTGGGCCAGTAACCCGCCCCCGGAAAACATAGAACTACTATGAAAAACAAAGGAATAGTAAAAACGGACCCCCCCCAACGTTGACGACCCACGCAAACGAAAAAAGGACCATGATTTGCGGATCTGCACCTGAAATTTCCGCACTCTTTATAGAGAATGTGCAGTATACACGCTGGCGGATGTATTAGAGAAGTACAAGGCAGATATAACCGCCTTACAGGAAGTGCGATGGACTGGGAATGGCGTCACTACAACACCAAACGGTGACGAACTATACTATAGCTGCCATAACACGAGGCATGAATTTGGCTGCGAATTTGTGGTTAGTCGAAGACTGAAACACCTAGTCTCCAGCTTTATTTCGGTGGATGAGAGGCTAGCCACAATCCGCATAAAAGGCAAATTCTTCAACATCAGTCTTATTTGTGCCCATGCCCCGACGGAAGACAAAGACGAGCAGACCAAGGATATTTTCTACGAGCGCCTAGAGAGAGAATATGACCGCTGCCTCACCCATGATATTTAAATCGTTCTGGGAGATTTTAATGCGAAAATAGGGAAGGAAGACATTTTTGGTCCAACAGTCGGAAAGTTTAGCCTCCACGAGATAACGTCCAGTAATGGGTTGAGGCTGATAGATTTCGCAGCGGCAAAAAACAGGGTAGTTAGTAGCACCAGATTTCAACACAAAAATATCCACAAAGCCACATGGCTGTCACCCGATCAAAACACGAGAAACCAATCTGATCACGTTGTGATAGATGGAAGGCATTCATCCAGCGTGTTAGATGTACGATCGATCCGTGGAGCGAATATAGATTCGGATCATTACCTTGTTGCAGCAAAGGTTCGCACCCGTTTGAACATGGCGAGGAAAGTACGATCTGACACTGCTCGGAAGCTGGACATTGAAAAGCTGCAGACACAACAAATGGCAGCGGCATACTCCACTCGACTGACCCAACTGCTTGATGAAAGCACTCCTTGTTCCGATGATATAATGGCGCAGTGGCAAACTATTGCCCACTCCATGGAAAATGCCGCGAAATCCGTACTTGGGTTCCGAAAGCCTCCTCAAAAAAACCCATGGTACGACCAAGAGTGTCGAGATGCTACTGAAGCCAAGAATGCGGCATATAGAGCAACCCTGCAATCAGTAGCAACGCGCCAGATAAAGGAGAGGTATCGGGAGAAAAGGAGAGAGGAGAAACGTCTATTCCGCAGAAAGAAAAAGGAAATGGTAAGACGTGAGTGCGAGCGAATTGAGGTGTACAGGAGTCAGAATGAAGTCCGATAATTCTACCAAAGAATTGAACACGAAACCGATGGCTTTGGCGCAGGCACATCCTCCTGCAGAGACAATGAAGGAAATCTTGTAACTGACACAGACAACATGCTGAGGATATGGAAAGAACATTTTACCCAACTGCTAGTGTCCGATGTTGGCGGCAAAGAGGATACCGCAGAACCATCAGAATGAGGTCCAAGTAGCAGTAACCCGAAAAAGAACAACAAGGCAGCAGGAGCCGACGGGTTACCCGCTGAACTATTTAAGACCGGAGGCGACACGCTGATAAGGCGTATGCATCAGCTTATCTGCGCAATCTGGCTAGAAGAACGCATACCCGATGATTGGAACCTCAGCATACTATGTCCCGTACAAAGGAAAGGAGACAAGACGGAATGTGCCAACTACAGAGGAATAAGTCTCCTCCCCATCGCATACAAGATACTCTCGAGCGTACTGTGTGAAAGATTTAAACCAAAAGTCAATGAGATAATTGGGCCCTATCAATGCGGCTTAAGACCAGGTAAATCCACCCTAGACCAGATATTCACACTGCGCCAAATCCTGGAAAAGACCCGAGAAGGACAAATCAACACCTACCACCTCTTTGTTGACTACAAAGCCGCCTTCGATACTCCTTTACGTTCAAAGGTATTTCAAGCCATGTTTGAGTTTGGTATCCCTGCAAAATTAATAAGACTCTGCAGAATGGCACTTGCTGATACGCGTTTCTCAGTAAGAATAGGAAAGAATCTCTCCGAACCATTTAAAACCAAATGAGGTTTCAGACAAGGAGACAGCCTCTCGTGTGATCTCTTTATACGAGATGCAGAAGTGAATAGATTTGGCACACTAATCACAAGAGAGCACATGCTACTCGCCTATGCCGACGATATCGATATCATAGGTCGGTCACCGGAAGTAGTAACTGCAGCCTTTGAAAGAATCGAAAGAGAGTCAGTGAAAATGGGTCTGGCAGTAAATGGGGATAAGACGAAATGGATGGTTTCCACTCCCAAAAAGCCTTGTACAACCGAGCAGATAACGAACATGGAGAAAGTTGGGAACCACAACTTTTAGATAGTCAGTAACTTTATCTACCTCGGCACCGCCGTAACCAAAACGAATGACACCAGTTTTGAGATAAAGCGAAGAATAATACTGGCAAACTAATGCTACTTTGGACTAAGTAAGCAGTTTAGAAACAAGGCCACCTCTCGACAGACGAAGACTACACTTTACAAGACACTGATACTACCCGTGCTGTTATATGGTTCTGAAGCATGGGTACTTGTGAAAGCAGATGAGGCAGTGCTTGGAGTATTTGAGAGAAAGATTCTTCGTTAAATATATGGACCAGTTTGCGTTAACGGAGAATATAGGCGACGTATGAACCACGAGCTGTATAAGCTGTATGACGACGATAGCATAGTTACACGCATCAAAATACAACGGCTGCGTTGGCTAGGTCATGTTGTCAGAATGGATGAAGAAGCTCCAGCAAAGAAGTCTTTTGAAGGCAAACACGGTGGTACACGCAAACCGGGAAGACCAAAAGCCCGATGGAAAGATCAAGTTGTGGGAGACACCTCGAAACTTGGTGTCAGAGATTTTAGAATGAGCGCAGAAGATCGAGGCGCTTGGAACGCTATTCTACGTTCGGCTAGTGGAAGAAATATTCTGTCATAGCCAATTAAAGTTAAGTAAGTAAAGTCTGTAAGAGTATTTATTATCTATAGACTTAAAAAAAAGAGTAGAGTACAATTTCCATATTAAAAATTGAGTCTAAGTAATTGTCGGGCCGGCCCGACCCGAAACCCCCTCAAATTGGTTTATTGGATGATAATGACAATATGGGGCTCGATTGAATGGTATTCGCGAGTAGATTACGAATATGATCAGTAAAGAGGTATAGGCTATGTAATTTGTTGGAAGGGGGCGAACCCTCCTCTATTACCACAAAAACGCCACCCAAAATCAAAAGTTGACCGAAAGGGACAATATAGGTATCAAATGAAAGATATTGGAGAGTAGAAAGCGAATGTGGTATAAAAACTTGGGTTCAAGTATCAAAGGGGTAGCCCAAGCCCGAAAACTGCTCCAAATAGGTATATTGGACGTATATATCAATATAATATATATATATAATAGTAGTATATAACAAGTAGATTACGAGGTCCAAGAAATTGATAGTCGCCCCATCCTCAATAAGCTCCCCAAATGGGAATACTACTCAATCATAGCTTGATGAAACTCAAATGACAGGCATTTGAGAGCAGATTACGAATATGACACTAAACTTTGCGTTCAAGATCCTGGGTACTGTTTTACCTCCTAAAACCGTCTCCAATGGGTTATTTGACCTATCAAAACAATGGGGAATCAAGTAATAGATTTTTTTGAGATGAGTGCGTCATTCAAATTTGTGCTCATGTGGCGCACAACCATCATATAGACGCCCTCCAGCAAGGGGCTGTATGCACCAATCATGACAATATGAGATTAAATTAAAGGTATAAGGTTGTGTGCTGTGAATCTGATATCATTATTCATAGCCCCGAAATTAAAACATTCAGCCTAAAGGCATGAGTTGCAAACCTTAACGATAAGGTTGCAATCATTTTTAGCTCACCGATAGACGAGACCAAACGACGTGTTGCTGGGCAAATTAGTTTTTACCAGAGAAAATTATTTAATATGGCAACTTAATATCATTTACAAACAAGTAAGAAAGCGCTAAGTTCGGCCGGGCGGAACTTTGTATACGCACTACCGCGGGTATATATGTAAACCACCTTTCATCAAAATTCGGTGAAAATTTCATACCTTATATCCCATAGCAGTTATACCGAAATATGATCCGATTTGGACCAAATACTAATGAGTACAATTCAATTGTGCATAACAAAATAGTGATCTTTTTAGTAGCTATATCTAAAAATAAACCGATCTGAACCATATACGGCACGGATGTCGAAAAGAGAAATCGGATTATAAATGCGCTTTTATGGGGCCAAGATTTTAAATCGAGATATCGGCCTACATGGCAGCTATATCCAAATCTGAACCAAGTTGTAGAAAAATGTCGAAGAGCCCAGCACAAAGCACTGACCCAAATTTCGGCGAAATTGGACAATTAATGAGCCGTTTATTGGCCCAAAACCTTAAATCCAGAGATCAATCTATATGTCAGCTATATTCAAATCTGGAGCGATCTGGGCCAAATTGAAAAGAACGTCGAAGAGTCTAAGGCTAACCTTAAGGCTTAAGGCTTAACTTAACTCACTGTCCCATATCGCGGCTTCATCGGACAATAAATGCGCCTTTTATGGCGCAAGACCTTAAATCGATAAATCGGTCCATATGTCAGCTATATCCAAATCTGAACCGATCAAGGCCAAATTGAAGAATGATGTCGAAGGGCCTCACTGTCTCAAATTTCATCAAAATCGGATAATAAATGTGGCTTTTATGGGCCTAAGACCCTAAATCGGAGGATCGGTCTATATAGCAGCTATAGTCAAATTTGAACCGATCTAGGCCGAATTGACGGAGAAAGTCGAAGGGCCTAACACAACCCCCTGTCCCAAATTTCAGCAAAATCGGACAATAAATGTGGCTTTATGGGCCTAAGACCCTAAATCGGCGGATCGGTCTATATGGGAGCTATATCAAGATATAGTCCGATATAGCCCATCTTCGAACTTAACCTGTTTATGGAAAAAAAAGACTCTGTGCAAAGTTTCAGCTCAATATCTCTATTTTTAATGAATATAGTGTGATTTCATCAGACAGACGAACGGACATGTCTAAATCGTCTTAGATTTTTACGCTAATTGAGAATATATATACTTTATAGGGTCGGAAATGGATATTTCAATATGTTTCAAACGGAAGACAAAATGAATATACCCCCATCCTTCGGTGGTGGGTATAAAAAAAGACTGAATGACTATTTAATAGGTAGACATATGGTATGGTGGTTGTCTATGAATGACTATTCGAAGATAACCACCATACCGTATGATCCACTCTAAGCGAGTGGCACTAACATTTGAATTAGCGTGATCTGGCATTTTTCAACTGAAATGGTTTGATCCAATTGGATTTAGTTGATCCATATCCATGGAAAAACATGACAACATGAACAGAGAGAGGGCAGAGTGGTAAAAATAAATCATCAGCATATATCTTTGTCATGACAACCTATCGGTCTTTTGAATAAAGAAAATACAATTACATAGAAATTTTCAAACTTAGAGTACTTCTCTCCAAAATAGCATAATTGGTCGCGGCAGAGCGGGCCGGGCTCAGCTAGTCTTATATATAACAAGTAAAAGCGTGCTAAGTTCGGCCGGGCCGAATCTTATATACCCTCCACCATGGATCGCATTTGTCGAGTTCTTTTCCCGTCATCTCTTCTTAGGCAAAACAGGATATAAGAAAAGATTTGCTCTGCTATTAGAGCGATATCAAGATATGGTCGGTTTGGACCACAATTAAATTATATGTTGGAGACCTGTGTAAAATGTCAGCCAATTCGAATAAGAATTGCGCTCTTTGTGAGCTCAAAAAGTAAAATAGAGAGATCGATTTATATGGGAGCTGCATCGGGCTATGGACCGATTCAGACCATAATAAACACGTATGTTGATGGTCATGAAAGAATCCGTCGTACAAAATTTCAGGCAAATCGGATAATAATTGCGACCTCTAGGGGTCAAGAAGTCAAGATCCCAGATCGGTTTATATGGCAGCTATATCAGGTTATGAACCGACTTGTACTTTATTTGACATAGTTGTTGAAAGTAACAATAAACAAGTAAAAGCGTGCTAAGTTCGGCCGGGCCGAATCTTATATACCCTCCACCATAGATCGCATTTGTCGAGTTCTTTTCCCGGCATCTCTTCTTAGGCAAAAAAGGATATAAGAAAAGAGTTGCTCTGCTATTAAAACGATATCAAGATATGGTCCGGTTCGGACCACAATTAAATTATATAGACCTGTGTAAAATTTCAGCCAATTCGTATAAGAATTGCGCCCATTGGGGCTCACGAAGTAAAATAAAGAGAACGATTTATATGGGATCTGTATCGGGCTATAGACCGATTCAGACCATAATAAACACGTTTTTTGATGGTCATGAGAGGATCCGTCGTACAAAATTTCAGGCATATCGGATAATAATTGCGACCTCTAGGGGTCAAGAAGTCAAGATCCCAGATCGGTTTATATGGCAGCTATATCAGGTTATGAACCAATTTGAACCTTATTTGACACAGTTGAAAGTAAAAATAAAATACGTCATGCAAAATTTCAGCCAAATCGGATAGGAATTGCGCCCTCTAGAAGCTCAAGAAGTCAAGACCCAAGATCGGTTTATATGGCAGCTATATCAGGTTATGGACCGATTTGAACTATACTTGGCACAGATGTTGGATATCATAACAAAACACGTCGTGCAAAAAATTCATTCCAATCGGATAAGAATTGCGCACTTTGGAGGCTCAAGAAATCAAGACCCAAGTTCGGTTTATATAACAGCTATATCAGGTTATAGACCGATTTGAACTATACTTGGCACAGTTGTTGGG
>NC_081552.1:96697936-96804891 GCF_963082655.1 Stomoxys calcitrans | reverse complement strand
AACATAGACCGATATGGCCCATTTACAATACCAACCGACCTACAATAATAAGAAGTATTTGTGCAAAATTTCAAGCGGCTAGCTTTACTCCTTCGGAAGTTAGCGTGCTTTCGACAGACAGACGGACGGACGGACGGACAGACGGACGGACATGGCTAGATCGACATAAAATTTCACGACGATCAAGAATAAATATACTTTATTGGGTCTCAGACGAATATTTCGAGTAGTTACAATCAGAATGACAAAATTAGTATACCCCCCATCTTATGGTGGAGGGTATAAAAATCAATTTGTGTTTGTTTGTAGGTTTGTTTGTGTGTTCTTTATAGACTCAGAAACGGTTGAACCGATTTTCTTGAAATTTTTACAGATGGTGCATAATGATCCCGTGGTGAAAATAGGGTACTACATTTTTCGATATCTAAAAAGGGGGCGGACCGTCCCCCTTACCCTAATTTTCAGCAACGCCAGATCTCGAAGATGGGTGGTGCGATTTAAACGAAATTGTGTGTGTTCTCATATAATACCCTGAACATAAAAATTTGTTATCCAAATTTCAGATTGGGTACCTAGGGGGTCCGCCCCACCCTAAAACCTACCAAATATATATTTAGACCAACACGACAATTTGAGACTCAAATGAAAGGTATTTAGGATAAGAAAACGTATCTGATATCCAAATGTCGGACCATGTGCTAGGGTGACCACCCCAACCCCCAAAACACTCCTAAATCGGACATATTTAACAACCATGGCAATATGGGACTCATATGAAAGGTATTTGTGAATAGAATACGAATCAAATGTTCAAATGTGGGACCACGTTTCGGGGGTGCACCCCTTCCCCAAACAAGACTTATTTACTAAACATAGCAATATGGAGCTTAAGTAACATATGTTTAAGTGTAGAACTCGAATCTGATATCCAAATATGGGACCAAGTGTGTAGGGGGCCGCCCCTCTCAAAAACATCACACAAAGAGGACAAATTTATTTCCATAGCAATATGGAGCTCAAATGAAAGGTCTTCGGGAGTAAAGCACTAATCTGATATCAATATTTGGGAAAAGTGTCTATTGGGGCCACCCCACCCCCACAACCACACCCAAATATTATGTATTTGCTGACTATTGCAATATTAGGCTCAAATAAGAGGGTTTTTAGAGTAGAACACGAATCCAAAATATATTTTCAAGGCCAACTCACTGAGTGGCCGCCCATCCCCCAAAACACCCCCCAAGCAGGTCATGTTAGTCGACAATGGAAATAAGGGGCTCAAATGGAAGGTATTTGGGAGTAGCCCACGTATTTGATATCAACATCTGGGATCAACTGTCTAGGGGACGTCCCACAACCATAACAACCCCCAAATAGGACGTATTTGCTCACCAAGACAATTTGGGTTTTAAAGAGAATGGAACTAAAAGTTTAAAGGTTTTAGGGCCAATACCCCAAATCGGACATATTTGCTGACTTTTGCAATAAAGAGAATTTTATATCCAAGTTTGAGGCCAATAGCAATATGGGGATCAAATAAATGATATATAGTTATATGAGAATAGAGCACGTTACTGATATATATTCAGGGCTTAGTAATTGGGGGACCACCCCACTCCCCAAAACACCCCTAAATCGGGCATTTTTACCGATCATGTCAATGTGGGGCTTAAATGAAAGGAATTGGGGGGTAGAGCGAGAATTGATACCCACTTTCGGGACCAATTTTCTGGGGGTCTACCCCTTTCCCAAAATACCCACAAACAGCAATTTTTTACTGACCATTCCAATATGTGGCTCAAATGAAAGGTATTTGAGATTAGAAAACGAATTTGATAACCTATTTTGGGGACATGTGTTTGGGGGAGGCCTCATCGTGTAAACTCCCCTAAACCAATGGCAATATGGGGTTTAAATAAATGGTATTTGAAAGAAGAGCACGATGCTGATATTTTTTTAGGGCCAAGTTTCTGGGGACCACCTCAGCCCCGAAAACACCCCTAAATCAGATATCATGAAAATATCGGGCTGAAATAAAGTATTTTAAGAATGGAGTACTGCTTACATTAAATTCGTAGACCAATTAAGATCATATGGGATTCAGATAAAGGCAGTTATATTGTTTAACTGTTAGTCAACCGTTATACTATTTTCATGGTATTTCACTAAAAGCTCTTTAATTGTCAAAAATAAACATTCAAAGGAAAAGTTTGCTCCATATAAAGTAAAAGAAGGCGCAGCGTAGCGGGCCCGGGTCAGCTAGTCTATTAATAAATAATAATAATATCATAGGAGAAGGAATAATAATATCGTCCAGTTCATCCCGTTGAACCATCCTGATCGCTTTAAAAAGCCAAAAAACTTGCTAATTTTTACATCCACTTAAACAGACAAGTTCTCAAGAAATGAGAACCTAAAGTGGCACTCCTTCTGACCGCCAATGCAAGATACACACATCAGATGTTCTATTGTCTCTCCTTTCACGAGATCCTCGCAGCTTCTGCAGAAGTCGTTACTTGCAACGTTCAGTCTTTCAGCATTTTTTTCGAGCAGACAGCGACCTCTCATGACGGACACAATGACTGAGACATCTGTTCTAGCCAGTGACAGTAGAGCGGAAGACCTCTTCCAGTCTTGATTATACCAGATTATTTTAAAGTGTTCACAGTGGTACAAAAGTGTTTATCAAAAAGATGTGTGTGTGTGTGGGTTGCCTGGAACATCGGGCATTGTATTAAGGATAACGCAGAGTCCACCAGTGGTCCCAGCAATTTGACTACCCACAATGTCCAAATGCTTTATTAGTGGCCTTTACTTCAGTGCATCAGTTGGCGTAACCCTCAGTGCAGCTGTGATGCTCAAACAAGTAATCCTTAGGATCCGTCTGAGCATTGAACAGAAGGTGAAATTTCCAAGCGCCGTCCACCATACCACAACACCATATATCATTGTAGGTCTGACAACTGCGTTATATTGTATAACCAGTACATAGCACGCTGTTTAAATCCCCAAGTTTATCCTATGGCGCGCTTGCAGTTGTATAGGGCAAAACTTGCCTTTAATACTCTTTCCAAAATATTTTACTTGAAGTTTAATTTACTGTCCGAAAAAAACACCCAGGTATTTTGCGCTTTCGTTAAATAGATAATTCTTTCCCCCCAAAGGAGAGACAAATTTGTGGGTAATTTGTATCTTCTGCTGAAAATATCAACTTCAGTATTAGACTGATTAACGCCTATACCACTTTTGATAGCCCACTTCGCTGTCGCAACTTGGAGCTTCCTGAAATATATCACTACACTCAACCAAATTTGTTATTCAAAACCGCAAAAATGTTTGCTAACAGTTTTTGCAGACAGTTTTTGGCTGCTGAAAATGGAAAAGCAGACATTATGGCTGTTTCAGCAAACAAAGGGCTGCTGTGGTCAGCTAAATCAGCATACAAAATCTGCTGTTTTAAGTACAAATATCTGCTGAAAAAATTTGTTTTCTACTTTTTATGTTTGTTTGCCTGTTACTTGATTTGATCACTTTAGGCATTTTTTAGAAATTTTGTAGGCAAAGATGATTTAAATTTGTGGAATAATAATGTAAAGGAGCTACCTGAACCATCCTTTGGTTACGTTCGAAATCTGGCTGAGCTCGCTCGCATTTTTAAACCTTCCACCATAGGATGGGGGTATACTATTTTCGTCATTCTGTTTGTAACAGCTCGAAATATGCGTCTGAGACCCCATAAAAAATATATATTCTTGATTGTCATGTCATTTTATGTCGATCTAGCCATGTTCGTCCGACCGTCTGTCTGTCGAAAGCACACCAACTTTCGAAGGAGTAAAGCTAGCCGCTTCAAATTTTTGCTCAAATACTTCTTGAAGGTCGGTTGGGATTGTAAATGGCCCATATCGGTCCATGCTTTGAGATAGCTGCCGTATAAACCGATCTTGGGTCTTGACTTCTTGGGCCTCTAGAGGGCGCAATTCTCGTCCAATTAGACTGAAATTTTGCACGTGGTGTTTTGCTATCACTTCCAACAACTGCGCTATGTATGGTTGAAATCCGTCCATGTTTTGATATAGCGGCCATATACACCGATCTTGGGTTTTGACTTCTTGGCCCTCTAGAGGGCACAATTCTCGTCCGATTTGACTGAAATTTTGGTATCACTTCCAACAACTGCGCTATGTATGGTTGAAATCCGTCCATGTTTTGATACAGCGCCCATATAAACCGATCTTGGGTCTTGACTTCTTGGGCCTCTAGAGGGCGCAATTCTCGTCCAATTAGACTGAAATTTTTGCACGTGGTGTTTTGGTATCACTTCCAACAACTGCGCTATGTATGGTTGAAATCCGTCCATGTTTTGATATAGCGGCCATATAAACCGATCTTGGGTCTTGACTTCTTGGGCCTCTAGAGGGCGCAATTCTCGTCCAATTAGACTGAAATTTTGCACGTGGTGTTTTGGTATCACTTCCAACAACTGCGCTATGTATGGTTGAAATCCGTCCATGTTTTGATATAGCGGCCATATAAACCGATCTTGGGTCTTGACTTCTTGGGCCTCTAGAGGGCACAATTCTCGTCCGATTTGACTGAAATTTTGGTATCACTTCCAACAACTGCGCTATGTATGGTTGAAATCCGTCCATGTTTTGATACAGCGGCCATATAAACCGATCTTGGGTCTTGACTTCTTGGGCCTCTAGAGGGCGCAATTCTCGTCCAATTAGACTGAAATTTTGCACGTGGTGTTTTGGTATCACTTCCAATAACTGCGCTATGTATGGTTGAAATCCGTCCATGTTTTGATATAGCGGCCATATAACCCGATCTTGCATCTTGACTTCTGGAGCCAATAGAGCGCTGAATTCTCATCCGATTTGACACAAAGTTGATTTTGCTTTTTGAGCCCCTACAAACCGCAATTCTTCTCCGAATGAACTTAAATATTACACAATGACTTCTTCAATATTCAGCATTTAATTGTGGTCCGGATCGGACTATAACTTGATATAGTTCCAATAGCATAACAGTTCTTATTCAATATTTTTTGTTCGCTAAAAAGAAATACCGTGCATAGAACTCGACAAATGCTATCCATGGTGGAGGGAAAATAAGATTCGGCCAGGCCGAACTTAGCACGCTCTTACTTGTTATGGGTCACTTGTTGAGTGTTTTTATGACGCTAAATGTGAAGAAAAACTCATTTTGTAGATTTTCGGTTTAAAACAGTTCACAACGGATTTCTATGATTCTTTTGAAGGTCAGTATCTTTCAAATAAGGCATATTTCTTTTAAATCGGCCATGAAATTGCTAAGTTCCAAGGCTGAAATATGAAAAAACGCACTAAAAACACAAAACAACATTTTCCTCGGTCTCTATTCTGCTCAGAAGGTACCAAACAATTTATGAAAATTATGGGAGAAAATGGGTAATAAAAATAAAATCGGTAAAAAAATAGATGACTTATGCAATTTTTTGTGTTTTATCTTTTTGTTTTATTATTTAAAAATATTTAGTATTTCTTTGTTTTTATAATCATTAGTTAGAAATCATACTGATTTTATTTTTTTTTCTGTATCACGTTGTTCAATTTTAGATATTTCCTGGTGAGATCTTTCACCTCGCTCATCACTCAGCTGTGCCAAGCTTAATGGAAATCATTCCAAATGAGCATGCAAATAGTGTAATTTTATTGAAATTTTTTTCTATCTGCTCATTATTTCCACTTTTTGTGTTTCCAAGAAAATGTTTGCACACTTAAACAAAACCGTCCAATGCGTTTTTTTATTCAAGTTTAATTTGTTGTACAAATTTGTCATCTCTTACCAATTTCCGTATTTGGGGATCAATAAAGATACCTTTTGATTTAAAATTAATTTCCTTTTTTTAATGTTTTATATAACATGTGTTTTACCTTCTTTTAAATTTCCGCTCGTAATACGTGGAAAAACCTGTTCAAGGTATTTGAATGTTACTCCATTTTTATCAAGTGCTTTAACGAATTGCTTTATAAAAATCAATTTTATGTTTAACGGAGGTAAAATTATGTCTCTTGGATTGCTATTTTTCACCAATTATAGCTGTTGAACACAGTTTCCAGTCTCTTTTTATGTAATGTTTAAAGTAATCTCGGCAGCCCCATTCATAAAAATAGCAAGAATACTTTGTGTTACCTTGTGTTTGTGTAGCCATTAAAAACTGTTAGTACTTTCAAATAAGCCACAATTAGCCACTGTTTGTAGCGAAATTCAATGGTACCGAAGACAGCGATCCATCATTATGCCAAATTGAAGCAGGCTTGTCTGTATAGACATGAGCTGAATTTAGTCGAGAAGGAAGTAAGTTGTTCTCGACCAATAGTACAAGCATGAACTTTTGTATAGTTTTTCCAGTTACCAAAAGGTGTTATAAATAAATTAATAATAGGACAAAAACCTTTCGCCTTTGTGTGGTAAGGTTTTCATGCTGTTGTGTCTCCTAATAATACAGATACATATATACGACATGCTGATACAAGCATAGTATATATCTGTTAACCAAGGAGCCAGCCTATCGGACAAAAATTGTTATTCAACCGGTTATACAATATCAGCGCCTGGCGACTTAAAGGCGTCGAAACTTTTTATCGCCCGAAGGATTCTTGACTCAGACTCAATTTCCCCAACATCCTCCGACGAATGCATATCAGTGACTTCAAGTGGCTTCAACCAGCAACTTAAGGCTTGAAGGCGGCATCTCTGAATCGTGTGCCAATTATACGTAAGTCAGCCACTAATGTGATTTATTTATTTCAAAGCTGGCTACTACTGAATCTTCAGTGCTTAGCGACGCAAGAAAAAAATAATTTAGACTACTCTTTGCAATAACACAGGCTCTGTGTCTGTCATTCCCCGTACCCTCGAGTAGCAAAGTAGAAGTAAATCCAGGAATACATAGTCCACGAACCATTCCTCCACTTCACCAACAAAGATTAAGAAAATAGATTTGTATAAAATCTCAGATCACTTATTCAAGCTTAAATATTCGTTATTTGAAATATGTGCTAAGGAAGTGGGGCAAAAATTGGAATTAAAGCAATACAAACAGCATGATACACAAAATACGTGCATTTTTCGCTATCGACTTATAGAAAAGCTCGAAAAAACCCAAATGGGGCAAAACCGGGCAAAACTTGTTACATCATATATATAGTTGAGGATCGCCTGAAGTTGAAAAACCTAGATTCGAAGCATAATACGTCTGAATAGCCAACTATATCTCCATGTTTTTCTAAAAGAACATACAAATTTTAAAGTCGGCAGAAATTTATTATTTTACGATATGTTTAGTTTTAATCGCTACTGTAGCAAAATTTGTAAAATTAGTTCAAGGCCTAACACAAATAAGTTAAAAGTTTCAAAGTAATATGACTTATAGTTTTCCGGAAAAATTCCTACAAAAACCAAACGAAATCTTGTTAAATTGAAAAAAAACCAAAAAATTGCATGTTTATTAACCTAATACAACTAGGTTATATGGCCTTAGACCATATTTTTCCGGAATATAAAAGAGAATTTCAAACCTTTCGAATGGTGGATGATATTTTATTACAAATTGAAATTTCATGGCCTTAGACCATATTTATATGGCCTTAGACCATATTTTTCCGGAATATGAAAGAGAATTTTAAACCTTTCGAATGGTGGATGATATTTTATTACAGATTGAAACTTCACAGATGAATTAAACGGCACTTTTTAAGTCAAATTGCCTACAATGCGCCGTTCGGAATCGGCTATAAAACGGAGGCCCCTAATCATTAAGCTTAAACTTGGATCGGACAGCACACATTGATATGTGCGAAATTTGCCTTTATTCCTTAATGGAATATCGTGGGCAAATTTGCATTTGCAGGTAAGGATTACTTGGAGATGCTGGTAAAGCGAAGTTGGAATTCCGGAGATTAGGTGCTTTCGGTAGTTAATTTTGCTGCTATTGTAGCAGTAGTTCTGCTATTACAGCAGTAGTACTGCAATTTCAGAGTAGCAGGCTTACTGTAGAAAAGTCTGTTGATTGCTGAAAATAACTGCAGCTTAATTATGACGGGGATGTTAGAAGAAACAAGTAAAAGCGTGCTTAGTTCGGTCGGGCTGAATCTTGGGAACCCAACACCATGGATTCTACTAAAAATTTTGTACAAAATAAATTAAGTTGTAGGGCATAATTTTATTCTACATACCAAACATCTGTCAAACCTGCAAAAAGAAAGCTTCTAGGAACCGAACAAGGATGATCAAGAGACCGGTTTACATGGAAGCAATATCAGGTTATAGACTGGTTTGGCCGTACTTGATACAGTTGGTGAAAGTCATAACAGAACTTTGCACGCCCGATTTCAGCGAAATCGGACAAAAATTGCTGCTTCCAGGAGCTCGAAAAGCCAAATCGTGAGATCAGTTTATATGGGAGCTATATCATGTTAAAGACCAATTTGGACCGTAGTTGGCACAGTTGTTGAAAGTCATAACGGGACACTACATGCTAAATTTCAGCCAAATCGGACAAAAATTGCGGCTTCTAGGGGCTCATAAAGTCTAGATCTGTACCAATATGGCCCATTTGCAATCCCCAACGACCTACATAAATAAATATTAAGTGTCTGTGCAACATTTCAAGCGGCTAGATTGGCGCGTTCGACCTCTATCGTGATTTCGACGGACGGACGAACGGACAAGGCTAGATCGATTCAGAACGTCGAGACGATCAAAAATAGGTATAACTTATGGGGTCGTAGACGAATATTCCGAGGGGTTACGAAAGGAATGATTGGATTAGTATACCCCCATCCTATGGTGATGGGTATAAAAATAGAACACATATGTAAATGTGTGCCTCTGTGGGTGTCTGAATGTATACTTTCCATTTCTTTTTATACCCTCCACCATAGGATGGGGGGTATACTAATTTCGTCATTATGTTTGTAACTACTCGAAATATTCGTCTGAGACCCCATAAAGTATATATATTCTTGATCGTCGCGATATTTTATGTCGATCTAACTATGTCCGTCTGTCCGTCCGTCCGTCTGTCTGTCGAAAGCACGCTAACTTCCAAAGGAGTAAAGGTAGCCGCTTGAAATTTTGCACAAATACTTTTTATTAGTGTAGGTCGGTTGGTATTGTAAATGGGCCATAACGGTCCATGTTTTGATATATCTGCCATATAAACCGATCTTGGCTCTTGACATCTTGAGCCTCTAGAGTGCGCAATTCTTATCCAATTGGAATGAAAATTTTCACGACGTATTTTGCCATGACATCCAACAACTATGCCAAGCATGGTTCAAATCGGTCAATACCTGATATAGCTGCCATATAAACCGATCGTGGGTCTTGACTTCTTGAGCCTCTAGAGTGCGCAATTCTTATCCGATTGGAATGAAATTTTGCACGTCGTGTTTTGTTAAGATATCCAACAACTGTGCAAAGTATAATTCAAATCGGTCCATAACCTGATATAGCTGTCATATAAACCTATCTTGGATCTTGACTTCTTGAGTCTCTAGAGGGCGCATTTCTTATCCGATTTGAATGAATTTTTGCAGGAAGTATTTCATTATGATATCCAACAACTGTATAGCTGTCATATAAACAGATCTGGAATCTTGACTTCTTGAGCCTCTAGATCTCGCAATTATTATCCGATTTGCCTGATATTTTGTACGACGGATTCTCTCTTGACCATCAACATACGTGTTTATTATGGTCTGAATCGGTCTATAGCCCGATACAGCTCCCATATAAATCGATCTCTCTATTTTACTTCTTGAGCCCCAAAGGGCGCAATTCTTATTCGTATTGGCTGACACAGGTCTCCAACATATAATTTAATTGTGGTCCAAACAGGACCATATTTTGATATCACTCTAATAGCAGAGCAAATCTTTTCTTATATCCTTTTTTGCCTAAAAAGAGATGCCGGGAGAAGAACTCGACAAATGCGATCCATGGTGGAGGGTATATAGGATTCGGCCCGGCCGAACTTAGCACGCTTTTACTTCGGAAGCGGATAAGAATTGCGTACTCTAGTGGCTCAAGAAGTCAGGACCCAAGATCGGTTTATATGGCAGCTATATCAAATCATAGACCGATATGGCCCATTTACAATAACAACCGACCTACACCAATAAAAAGTATTTGTGCAAAATTTTAAGGGGCTAGCTTTACTCCTTCGGAAGTTAGCGTGCTTTCGACAGACAGATGGACTGACGGACGGGCGGACAGACGGCCGGACATGGCTAGATCGACATAAAATTTCGCGATTAAGATTATATATACTTTATGGGGTCCTAGACGAATATGTCGTGTAGTTACAAACAGAATGACGAAATTAGTATACCCCCATCCTATGGTGGAGGGTATAAAAATGTGAGCTAGCTCAGCCACATTTCAATGGATAGATAGAATAGGTAGCTTACTCAGGTATATCACTACAACAAAATTTCCAAAACTGCCTAAAGTAATCAAAACAAGTAACAGGCAACCATAAAAAGTACCAAAAATTTTTTTCAGCAGAATTGTTTACTCAAAATAGCAGAATTTTTTAGTTGAAATACCAGTAAGAAACGTTTACGTTTATACAGCACCCACATTTTCTGAAACAGCAGTAAAGTCTGCTTTCACATTTTCAGTATACAAAAATTTCTGTTGTAGCACAAATGTTTGCTGTTTTGAAAAACAAATTTGGTTGAGTGTAGGCATCAAGAAGAAAATTTGCTAATAACTCACTAAAATATGCATTACAGCAGGATTGGGATCTGTAAGTCTACAAAGATGGGTTAGCAGAGGGACACCTAAAGGAATTCTCTACTTTTGAATATAGCTAATAACAATATATTATTGTCTCTGGAAGAAAAATTGTAAAAACGTTCGTGTTGACGTTCGTTGACGTGGCTATTGTGGTTAAGGGACTCTCAGAGAAATGCGATAGGAAGCTCTACGTACGATAGCGAAATGGGCTACCGAAAGTGATTTAGGCGTAAATCCGTCTAAGACGGAATTTTTTTGTCTCCTCGGTATGAGTGAATGTTTCATTTGCTGAATGCGCAAACTACCCGGATGTTTCGCGGATAGGAAATTTAACTTAAAATCAAACATTTTTGAAAGGGTGAGCAAGTTAACACTTGCCCTATGCGCCTTCAAGGGACCCATTGACAAAAGCTTGGGGCTTAAGCCGATTGTCATGCCCTATGCGTACTGCAGTTGTCAGACCTATAATGCTATATGGTGTTGTGGTCTGGTGAACGGCGCTTGAAAAGTCCACCTATTGTTCAATATTCAACCGAATCTAAAGGATGGCTTGTTTGTGCATCGTAGGCGCACTGAGGATTACGCCATCTGATGCACTGCATTTAAAAATACACCTATTGCCTCTAGACATTGTGCTTAGTTAAATTGCTGCGATCACTGCTGTGATTCTAAGTGAGGTTTCTCTTTGGTTAAAGCTGCTACGAGCTTCGTACAACTCTTAATACAATGCCCGACACTGAAGTCTTACCTAACCTTGAAAACCTTTCAATACCATGTAAGTCCGGTATGCACTAAAAAATTGCAAATATTGCCCATGAACATTCCACTAAGGAACAGGGAAACTACTCACATATGAGTGCAGTCCGATTCAAGTTTTTTTTAAGCTCAATGATAAGAGGAAATTTTTTATAGCTGAGTCGGAACGGCGTGCCGCAGTGCGACACCTCTTTGTAGAGAAGTTTTTTCTAGGCGGACATGCAAACCTCTTCGCAACGGTGGCCTCCGGTATACAGTACTAACTGAAACTGAAATGTTGACCGGTAGGGTAGTTGGGCTAACGGTTTGTTGATACTGGGGAGTGACTTACATACTTACATTACTTTAATTGGCTGTGACAGAACATCTGTTCCACAAGCCGAGCGTAGAAAAGCGTTCCAAGCGCCTCGATCTTCTGCGCTTAGTTTATAATCTCTGACACCAAGTTTCGAAGTGTCTCCCAACACTTGATCTTCCATCGGGCTTTTGGTCGTCCCGATTTGCGTGTACCACCGTGTTTGCCTTCAAACGATTTCTTTGCTGCAGCTTCTCCATCCATTCTGACAACATGACCTAACCAATCCTCCCGTTGTATTTTGATATGTGTAACTATGCTATCGTCGTCATACAGCTCGTGGATCATACAACGCCGACATTCTCCATTAACGCAAACTGGTCCATATATTTCATGAAGGATCTTTCTCTCAAATACTCCAAGAACTGCCTCATCTGCTTTCACAATTATCCATGCCTCAGAACCATATACGGGTAGTATCAGTGTCTTGCATAGTGTAATCGTCGTCTGTCGAGAGGTGGCCTGATTTCTAAACTTAATCCAAGTAGCATCTGTTTGTCAGTATTATACTTCGCTATATTTCAAGACTGGCGTCATTCATTTCGGTTACGGCGGTGCCGAGGTAGATAACGTTGCTGACTAGCTCAAAGTTTGTTCGCAACGTTCTCCATTTTCTTTATCTGCTCGGTTATACAAGGCGTTTTGGGCCAGACCCATTTTCACTGACTCTCTTTCGATTCTTTTAAAGGCTGTAGTTCCTACTTCCGGTGACTAACATATGATGTCGTGTCATCGGCATAGGCGAGTAGCATGTGTTCTCTTGTGATAAGTGTGCCATATCTACATCTCCACATCTGCATCTCGTATTATCTTTTCCAGCGGGATAATAAAGAAATCACACGATAGGATGTCTCCTTGTCTGAAACCTCGTTTGGTATTTAATGGTTCCGAGAGATTTTTTCCCAATCTTACTGAGGAAGGCGTATCAACAAGTGTCATCCTGCAGAGTCTTATTAGTTTTGTAGGGATACCAAACTCAGAATGGCTTGAAATACCTTTGAACGTATAAGGGTATGAAAAGCGGCTTTGTAGTCAACAACGAGATGGTAGGCGTTGTTTTGTCCTTCTCGGGTCTTTTCCAGGATTTGGCGCAGAGTGAATATCTTTCTAAGGGGATTTACCAAGTTTAAAGCCTCATCGATAGGGCCCATACGATACGACGGGACATAGTATGCTAAGGTTTCAATCATCGGGTATGCGCTCATCTAGTCAGATTGCGCAGACAAGCCGATGCATACGCCTATTAGCATGTCGCCTCCGGTCTTAAATGGTTCAGCGGGTAACCCATCAGCTCCGGCTGCCTTGTTATTCTTTAGTCTGATCAGTGCTACTTGAACCTCATTCTGACTAGGAGGTAAACATTCTATGCCATCACCCGGGATTGATTCTGCGGTATCATTTTGGCCGCCAATGCCAGACACTAGCAGTTGGGTAAAATGTTCTTTCTATATCCTCAGCTATCAAGCTATTCAAGCTATCTGTGTCAGTTACCAGATTTCCCTCTTTGTCTCTACAGGAGGGTGTGCCTGCACCAAAGCCATCGGTTTGATGTTTAATTCTTTGGTAGAATTTCGGACTTCCATTCTGACTCTTGTACATCTCAATTCGCTCACACTCACGTCTTTCCATTTCCTTTTTCTTTCTACGGAATAAACTTTCTCCTCACTCCTTTTCTCCCGATACCTCTCCGCGTTGCTACTGATTGCAGGATTGCTTTATATGCCGCATCCTTGGCTTCAGTAGCATCTCGATACTCTTGGTCTTACCATGGGTTTCTTGGGGAGGCTTCCGGTACAAGTACGGATTTCGCGGAATCTTCCATGGAGTGGGCAGTGGTAAACCCTTCGCCATTATATCATCGGAACAAGGAGTGCTTTCACCAAGCAATCTTGTCAGTCGAGTGGAGTATGCCGTTGCTACCTGTTGTGTTTGTAGCTTTTCAATGTCCAGCTTCCATGCAGAGCCAGATCGTACTTTCCTCGCCATGCTCAAACGGGTGCAAACCTTTGCTGCAACAAAATAATGATCCGAATCTATATTCGCTCCACGGATCGATCATACATCTAACACGCTGGATGAATGCATTCCATCTACCTTTCCGTGATCAATTTGGTTCCTCGTGTTTTGATCGGGTGACAGCCATGTGGCTTTGTGAATATTTTTAAGTTGAAATCTGTTGCTACTTACCACCATGTTCTTTGCCGCTGCGAAATCTATCAGTCTCAACCCATTAACGGGCGTTATCTCGTGGAGGATAAACTTTCCGACTGTCGGACCAAAGATGTCTTCCTTCCCTATCTTCACATTAAAATCTCCTAGAACGATTTTAATATCTCTGTAGGCGCTCGTAGAAAATATCCTTGATCTGCTCGTCCTTGTCTTCTTTCCAGGCATGGGCACAAATAAGGCTGATGTTGAAGAATTTGGCTTTTATGCGGATAGTGGCTTGCCTCTCATCCACCGGAGTAAAGCTTGAGGCGACTTACCACAAATCCACAGCCAAATTCATGCCTCGTGTTATGCCAGTTGTGACGCCATTCCCAGTCCATCGCACTTCCTGTAAGGCGGTAATATCTGCCTAGTACTTCTCTAATACATGCGCCAGTTCGTATACTGCACCTTCTCTATAGAGAGTGCGGACCTCAAATCATGGTCCTTTTTCGCTTGCGTGGGTCTCGTAGTGATTCTCATAGTTTTCCGGGGGCGGGTTACTGGCCCAACGCCTCAACGGCATGGGTTTTGTTGGATCGCACGTACATCCCTCGTTGTCGCGAGCCGCTTGCTCCAAGATCCGACGCTCGCCTTCAGCCGCCCCTAACCTGGGAACAGACGCTGATGTTGGCCATAGGTTATTTGAAGGCGCCAATAACTGGCCTTGTCATATCGAGTATCATTGGCACTCAGTATTTTATTAAGATCCAGTGCCTCATGACTCCCCACTGAGACTTTTTTCTCGAAAATCGCTGACTGCCCGCGGCCGCATTTGCAACTACTCCGCATAAAAACGGACCTTTCCACTATCCGCAACCTGTGAACGCTTCCCGTGATAATGACGGTGTTGATGATAGTTCTTCTCTTTTACGATCTCATGTTGTCATTATTAAATAAATGATTACTTTTCTCATCATCCTCTCTTGGTTTCATCCTAATGATAGTTCTAAGTTAAAATCGAATTAAATTAAACCATGAATTACGAAACTATCGTCAATCAACTGACCGTTTTAATGTAATAGATTTATGTCATAATTGTAATCGATTAAAGGAAGAATGTATAGTATAAACCGCTATTGTTACAATTAGATGGCAATACCATTTTTCTTCTTCCTTTTCTTATGAGGGAGCCTGCGAGTTCAACTCAAGACCAACTTCCTTTTTCTGGATTTAGCCGTCGACGACATCAAACATTCTCGTGTCTCACTCTCGCCAATAAAACCAAAATAAAACCACGTTGGAAACCAAAACCTTCGTCTCGTAATTTAGCCCATTTAATTCATGTAAGTATGCACGACGAATGCAACTATTGTGCATGACTGCTGGTAAAAGGAAACTAAGTTCCCAGCTTGTTTGGCAAAATCCCCTTTTTCTGTCCCGATGAGTCCCGATTTTTTAACCATGCCAGGGAGCCTTCATCAATTGAACCTAAGTTCAACCATCGCTAATTCAAACAGCTAAGATATTAAACATATGGACACCACACAAGTCGGAGCTCAAAGTGACTTAAAAAACAAGTAAAAGCGTGCTAAGTTCGGCCGGGCCGAATCTTACATACCCTCCACCATGGATCGCATTTGTCGAGTTCTTTTCCCGGCATCTCTTCTTAGGCAAAAAAGGATATAAGAAAAGAGTTGCTCTGCTATTAAAACGATATCAAGATATGGTCCGGTTCGGACCACAATTAAATTATATAGACCTGTGTAAAATTTCAGCCAATTCGTATAAGAATTGCGCCCATTGGGGCTCACGAAGTAAAATAAAGAGAACGATTTATATGGGATCTGTATCGGGCTATAGACCGATTCAGACCATAATAAACACGTTTGTTGATGGTCATGAGAGGATCCGTCGTACAAAATTTCAGGCATATCGGATAATAATTGCGACCTCTAGGGGTCAAGAAGTCAAGATCCCAGATCGGTTTATATGGCAGCTATATCAGGTTATGAACCGATTTGAACCTTATTTGACACAGTTGTTGAAAGTAAAAATAAAATACGGGTTGCAAAATTTCAGCCAAATCGGATAGGAATTGCGCCCTCTAAAAGCTCAAGAAGTCAAATCCCCAGATCAGTTTATATGACAGCTATATCAGGTTATGGACCGATTTGAACTATACTTGGCACAGTTGTTGGATATCATAACAAAACACGTCGTGCAAAATTTCATTCCAATCGGATAAGAATTGCGCACTCTAGAGGCTCAAGAAGTCAAGACCCAAGATCGGTTTATATGACAGCTATATGAGGTTATGGACCGATTTGAACTATACTTGGCACAGTTGTTGGATATCATAACAAAACACGTCGTGCAAAATTTCATTCCAATCGGATAAGAATTGCGCACTCTAGAGGCTCAAGAAGTCAAGACCCAAGATCGGTTTATATGACAGCTATATGAGGTTATGGACCGATTTGAACCATACTTGGCAAAGTTGTTGGATATCGTAACAAAACAAGTTGTGCACAATTTCATTCCAATCGGATAAGAATTGCGCACTCTAGAGGCTCAAGAAGTCAAGACCCAAGATCAGTTTATATGGCAGCTATATCAAAACATGGACCGATATGGCCCATTTACAATACCAACCGACCTATACTAATAAGTAGTATTTGTGCAAAATTTCAAGCGACTAGCTTTACTCCTTCGGAAGTTAGCGTGCTTTCAACAGACAGCCGGGCGGACGGACAGACGGACGGACATGGCTAGATCGACATAAAATGTCACGACGATCAAGAATATATATACTTTATGGGGTCTAAGACGAATATTTCGAGTAGTTACAAGCAGAATGACGATATTAGTATACCCCTCATCTTATGGTGGAGGGTACAATAAAAAGTTGTTGGTACAACAGGCAGAAGCAAAATAAACGTATTTTTTATAGAAATATTGATGGAACTGATACCCGGCTATGAACATATTCTTTTAATCCTTTTTAAAAATTGCTTCTGAATTATGCAAATATCTAATCTGTGGTTCAAACAATTAAAATCGATTTGATATTGTTATATCTTTGTTCTTATAAACAAATTCCAACCAATGATTTCTGTAAGTGCATATCTGTAATCAATTAAAACAAGTAAAAAGGCGTTAAGTTCGGTCGGGCCGAACTTTGGATACCCACCACCTCGGATATATATGTGAACCACCTTTCCTCAAAATCCGGTGCAAAATTCATACCTTATGCCCCATAGCACCTATGTTCCGATTTGGACCAGATACTAATAAGTAAAAGTTATAGTTCAATTGTATATAACAAAATATTGGTCTTTTTAATAGTTATATCTAAAAATAAACCGATCTGAAATATATACCACACGGATGTCGAAAAGCACAACATAAGTCAGTGTGTCAAATTTCAGTGCAATCGGATTAAAAATGCGCCTTTTATGGGGCCAAGACTAAATCGAAAGATCAGTTTATATGTCAGCTATATGCAAATCTTGATCGATCTAGACCAAATTGCAGAAATATCTGGAGGGGCTTAACTTAACTCTTTGTCCCAAATTTCGGCAACATCGGACAATAAATGTGCTTTTATGGCCCCAAAACCTAAAACCGAGAGATCGGTGTATATGGCAGCTATATCCAAATCTGGACCGATCTGAGCCAAATTGACGGAGGATGTTGAAGGGCCTAATACAAGTCACTGTCCCAAATTTTCTCAAAATCGGATAATAAATGTGGCTTTTATGTGCCTAAGACCCTAAATTGGAGAATCGGTCTATATAGCAGCTATATCCAAATCTGAACCGATCTGAGCCATATTGACGGACGATATCGAAGGGCCTAACACAACCCACTGTCCCAAATTTCAGCAAAATCGGATAATATATGTAGCTTTTATGGGTCTTTGACCCTTAATCGGAGGATCGGTCTATATGGCAGCTATATCCAAATCTGAACCGATCTGAGCCGTATTGACGAAGGATGTCGAAGGGCCTAACGCAACTCACTGTCCCAAATTTCAGCAAAATCGGGTAATAGATGTAGCTTTTATGGGCCTATGACCCTAAATCGGAGGATCGGTCTCTATGGCAGCTATATCCAAATCTAGACCGATCTGGGCCAAATTGACGGAGGATGTCGAAAGGCCTATCACAACTCACTGTCCCAAATTTCAGCAAAATCTGATAATAAATGTGGCTTTTATGGGCCTAAGACCCTAATTGGAGGATCGGTGTATATGGCATCTATATCCAAATCTGGACCGATCTGGGCCGAATTGACGGAGGATGTCGAAGGGCCTAACACAACTCACTGCCCCAAATTTTAGCAAAATCGGATAATAAATGTGGCCTTTATTGGCCTAAGACCCTAAATCGGCGGATCGGTCTATATGGGGGCTATATCAAGATATAGTCCGATATAGCCCATCTTTGAACTCAACCTGCTTATGGACAAGAAACGAACCTGTGCAAAATTTCAACTCTATATCTCTATTTTTGAAGACTGTAGCGTGATTTCAAAAGACAGACGGACAGACATGTCTAGATCGTCTTAGATTTTTACGCTGATCAAGAATATATATACTTTATTGGGTCGGAAATGGATATTTCGATGTGTTGGAAACGGAATGACAAAATGAATATACCCCCATCCGTCGGTGGTGGGTATAAAAATTATTCATTGAGGAAAGTCTTACTACAATACCTATTAAACCAAAAACTTTACTCCTCCTTGTTCCCCGCTTCACCATGAACATATATTCAACATATCATCCTATTGTGTGGGGTACAATAAGCACAAAACTTGTTAGGAAAAGTTCATGGCTGAGATCTTTAATGTGAAGGTTTCATGCCATCTATTTGCTCACCACACACAGGCAAACTTGTTTTCTTACCCTGCAGGAAGTTTGTGGTATCTTCTCTCCTAATAACATAAATTACCGGTCATATAACCAGTCCATTGGGTGGTTGCTTTGGCGTGTATTTCTTTTCGCAGAATAAACCGGTGAAAACACCAGCATAAATGTCCCTTTGTTAAGGACAGTTGGTTTTTTTTCATAATTACGCATTCGTTGTTTTTGATGATTTTTGTTGCACACACATCGCATTATAAACGAGTAAAAGCGTGCTAAGTTCGGCCGGATCGAATCTTATATACCCTCCACCATGGATCGCATTTGTCGAGTTCTTTTCCCGGCATCTCTTCTTAAGCAAAAAAGGATATAAGAAAAGAGTTGCTCTCCTATTAAAACGATATCAAGATATGGTCCGGTTCGGAACACAATTAAATTATATGTTGGAGACCTGTGTAAAATTTCAGCCAATTCGTATAAGAATTGCGCCCATTGGGGCTCACGAAGTAAAATAGAGAGAACGATTTATATGGGATCTGTATCGGGCTATAGACCGATTCAGACCATAATAAACACGTTTGTTGATGGTCATGAGAGGATCCATCGTACAAAATTTCAGGCATATCGGATAATAATTGCGACCTCTAGGGGTCAAGAAGTCAAGATCCCAGATCGGTTTATATGGCAGCTATATCTGGTTATGAACCGATTTGAACCTTATTTGACACAGTTGTTGAAAGTAAAAATAAAATACGTCATGCTATATCAGGTTATGGGTTAATTTAAACCATACTTGGCACAGTTGTTGGGTATCATAACAAAACACGTCGTGCGAAGTTCCATTCCAATCGGATAAGAATTGCGCACTCTAGAGGCTCAAGAAGTCAAGACCCAAGATCGGTTTATATGGCAGCTATATCAGGTTATGTATCGATTTGAACCATACTTGGCACAGTTGTTGGATATCATAACAAAATACTATGTGCAAAATTTCATTCCAATCGGATAAGAATTGTGCACTGTAGAGGCTCAAGAAGTCAAGACCCAAGATCGGTTTTTATGACAGCTATATCAGGTTATGGACCGATTTACACTATACTTGGCACATTTGTTGGATATCATAGCAAAACACTGCGTGCAAAATTTCATTCCAATCGGATAAGAATTGCGCACTCTAGAGGCTCAAGAAGTCAAGACCCAAGATCGGTTTATATGGCAGCTATATCAAAACATGGACCGATATGGCCCATTTACAATACCAACCGACCTACACTAATAAGAAGTATTTGTTCAAAATTTCAAGCGGCTAGCTTTACTCCTTCGGAAGTTAGCGTGCTTTCGACAGACAGATGGACGGACAGACGGACAGACGGACGGACATGGCTAGATCGACATAAAATGTCGCGACGATCAAGAATATATATACTTTATGGGGTCTCAGACGAATATTTCGAGTAGTTACAAACAGAATGACGAAATTAGTATACCCCCATCTTATGGTGGAGGGTATAAAAACACCAACAAACAACGGCATTGCTTTGAGTGATTTTCTTTTTGCTTTGATCAAAACGTACCAAAATAACACAACAACTTAAACCGCTGCTTGTGCGCAGAGAAGTTGCCCTGCAGGAAGTTTGGGGTAAATTCACCTCTAATAATATAAGTTACCAGTCATATCACCAGTAATTTTAGTAAATTGTGTGGCTGCTTTGACGTTTTTTTCCTTTCGCATAACAAACCGTTGAAAACACCGGCATAAATGTATCTATGTTGAAGACAGCTCGTTTTTTCATAAGTACGCATTCGTTGTTTTTGATGCTTTTTTGTTGTACACGCATCGTATTATAAAACAACTAAAAAGGCGTTAAGTTCGGCCGGGCCGAACTTTGGATACCCATACCTCGGATTTATATGTAAACCACCTTTCATAAAAATCCGGTGAAAATTGTATACGTTATGTCCCATTGCAGTTATATCGAAATATGTTCCGATTTGGACCAAATACTAATAAGTACAAGTTATTGTTCAATTGTGTATAACAAAATATTGGTCTTTTTAGTAGCTATATCTAAAAATAAACCGATCTGAACCATATACGACACGGATGTCGAAAAGCGTAATATAAGTCACTATGAAGGATGGGGTATATTCATTTTGACATTCCATTTGCAACACATCGAAATATCCATTTCCGACCCTATAAAGTACATATATTCTTGATCACCGTAAAAATCTAAGACGATCTAGACATGTCTGTCCGTCTGTCTGTTGAAATCACGCTACAGTCTTCAAAAATAGAGATATTAAGCTGAAATCAATTTGGCTCAGATCAGTCCAGATTTAGATATAGCTGCCATATAGACCGATACTCCGATTAAGGGTCTTAGACCCATAAAAGCCACATTTATTATCAGATTTTGCTGAAATTTGGGACAGTGAGTTGTCTTAGGCCCTTCGACATTTTTCTTCAATTTGATCCTGATCGGTTCAGATTTGGATATAGCTGCCATATAGATCGAACTCTCGATTTAAGGTTTTGGGCCCATGAAAGGCGCATTTATTGCCAGATGTCGCCGAAATTTGGGACAGTGAGCTAAGTTATGCCCCTTGACATACTTCTGTAAAATGGTACAGACCGGTCCAGATTTAGTTATAGCTGCTATATAGACCCATCTCTCGATTTTAGGTTTTAGGGCCATAAAACTCGCATTTATTGTCCGATTTCGCCGAAATTTGGGACAGTGCGTTGTGTTAGAAACTTTGACATTTTTCTGCAACTTAGCCCAAATCGTTGCAGATTTGGATATAGCTGCCATGTAGACCGATCTGTCGATTTAAAGCCATGGGCCCATAAAAGGCGCATTTATAATCCAATTTCACTGAAATCTGACATAGTGACTTATGTTGGGCTTTTCGACATCTGTGTCGTATATGGTTCAGATCGGTTTATTTTTAGATATAGCTACTAAAAAGACCAATATTTTGCTATACACAATAGAACATTAACTTGTACTTATTAGTATTTGGTCCAAATCGGAACATATTACGATATAAGTGCTATAGGACATGAGGTATGCAATTTTCACCGAATTTCGATGGAAGGTGGCTTACATATGTATAAACCGTAGGTGGTGGGTATCCAAAGTTCAGCCCGGCCGAACTTAACGCCTTTTTACTTGTTCATTTTCAATTAATGCTTAATTGTTTTGCTTTTTTATGTCATAAATTACTTAATTATACCCTCCACCATAAGATGGGGGGTATAATAATTTCGTCATTCTGTTTGTAACTAGTCGAAATATTCGTCTAAGACCCCATAAAGTATATATATTCTTGATCGTCGTGACATTTTATGTCGATCTAGCCATGTCCGTCCGTCTGTCCGTCCGTCCGTCCGTCTGTCTGTCGAAAGCACGCTAACTTCCGAAGGAGTAAAGCTAGCCGCTTGAAATTTTGCACAAATACATCTTATTGGTGTAGG
This sequence comes from Stomoxys calcitrans, assembly GCF_963082655.1. Classification (NCBI taxonomy): domain Eukaryota; kingdom Metazoa; phylum Arthropoda; class Insecta; order Diptera; family Muscidae; genus Stomoxys; species Stomoxys calcitrans. The sequence goes on along the minus strand of NC_081552.1, from coordinate 96,782,487 downwards.
TCGGTTGGTATTGTAAATGGGCCATATCGGTCCATGTTTTGATATAGCTGCCATATAAACCTATCTTGGGTCTTGACTTCTTGGGCCTCTAGAGTGCGCAATTCTTATCCGATTGGAATGAAATTTTGCACGACGTGTTTTCCTATGATATCCAACAACTGTGCCAAGTACGTTTCAAATCGGTCCATAACCTGATATAGCTGCCATATAAAAGGATCTTGGGTCTTGACTTCTTGAGCCTCTAGAGTGCGCAATTCTTATCTGATCAGAATGAAATTTTGCACGACGTGTTTCGTTATGATATCCAACAACTGTGCCAAGTATGGTTGAAATCGGTTCATAACCTGATATAGATGTCATATAAACAGATCTGGGGATTTGACTTCTTGAGCTTCTAGAGGGCGCAATTCCTATCCGATTTGGCTGAAATTTTGCATGACGTATTTTATTTTTACTTTCAACAACTGTGTCAAATAAGGTTCAAATCGGATAATAACCTGATATAGCTGCCATATAAACCGATCTGGGATCTTGACTTCTTGACCCCTAGAGGTCGCAATTATTATCCGATATGCCTGAAATTTTGTACGACGGATCCTCTCATAACCACCAGCAAATGTGTTTATTATGGTCTGAATCGGTCTATAGCCCGATACAGATCCCATATAAATTGTTCTCTCTATTTTACTTCGTGAGCCCCAATGGGCGCAATTCTTATACGAATTGGCTGAAATTTTACACAGGTCTCCAAAATATAATTTAATTGTGGTCCGAACCGGACCATATCTTGATATCGTTTTAATAGCAGAGCAACTCTTTTCTTATATCCTTTTTTGCCTTAGAAGAGATGACGGGAAAAGAACTCGACAAATGCGATCCATGGTGGAGGGTATATAAGATTCGGCCCGGCCGAACTTAACACGCTTTTACTTGTTATACCCTCCACCATAAGATGGGGGGTATACTAATTTCGTCATTCTATTTGTAACTACTCGAAATATTCGTCTGAGACCCCACAAAGTATATATATTCTTGATCGTCGCGACATTTTATGTCGATCTAGCCATGTCCGTCCGTCTGTCCGTCCGTCCGTCCGTCTGTCTGTCGAAAGCACGCTAACTTCCGAAGGAGTAAAGCTAGCCACTTGAAATTTTGCACAAATACTTCTTATTAGTGTAGGTCGGTTGGTATTGTAAATGGGCCATATCGGTCAATGTTTTGATATAGCTGCCATATAAACCGATCTTGGGTCTTGACTTCTTGAGCCTCTAGAGAGCGCAATTCTTATCTGATCAGAATGAAATTTTGCACGACGTGTTTCGTTATGATATCCAACAACTGTGCCAAGTATGGTTGAAATCGGTTCATAACCTGATATTGCTGTCATATAAACAGTTCTGGGGATTTGACTTCTTGAGCTTCTAGAGGGCGCAATTCCTATCCGATTTGGCTAAAATTTTGCATGACGTATTTTATTTTTACTTTCAACAACTGTGTCAAATAAGGTTCAAATCGGTTCATAACCTGATATAGCTACCATATAAACCGATCTGGGATCTTGACTTCTTGACCCCTAGAGGTCGCAAATATTATCCGATATGCCTGAAATTTTGTACGATGGATCCTCTCATGACCATCAACAAACGTGTTTATTATGGTCTGAATCGGTCTATAGCCCGATACAGATCCCATGTAAATCGTTCTCTCTATTTTACTTCTTGAGCCCCAATGGGCGCAATTCTTATACGAATTGGCTGAAATTTAACACATATCTCCAACATATAATTTAATTGTGGTCCGAACCGGACCATATCTTGATATCGTTTTAATAGCAGAGCAACTCTTTTCTTATATCCTTTTTTGCCTAAGAAGAGATGCCGGGAAAAGAACTCGACAAATGCGATCCATGGTGGAGGGTATATAAGATTCGGCCCGGCCGAACTTAGCACGCTTTTACTTGTTTTTACTTTACTTTTATTTTTACCTTAATTTTATTTATTGTTTATATTTTATGTATGAAACATAAATTCTAAAAGAATATAAACAAGTAAAAGCGTGCTAAGTTCGGCCGGGCCGAATCTTATATACCCTCCACCATGGATCGCATTTGTCGAGTTCTTTTCCCGGCATCTCTCCTTAGGCAAAAAAAGGATATAAGAAAAGATTTGCTCTGCTATTAGAGCGATATCAAGATATGGTCCGGTTTGGACCACAATTAAATTATATGTTGGAGACGTGTGTAAAATGTCAGCCAATTCGAATAAGAATTGCGCCCTTTGTGGGCTCAAGAAGTAAAATAGAGAGATCGATTTATATGGGAGCTGTATCGGGCTATATACCGATTCAGACCATAATAAACACGTATGTTAGTGGTCATGAGAGAATCCGTCGTACAAAATTTCAGGCAAATCGGATAATAATTGCGACCTCTAGAGCCTCAAGAAGTCAAGATCCCAGATCGGTTTACATGGGAGCTATATCAGGTTATGAACCGATTTGAACCATATTTGGCACAGTTGTTGGATATCATAACAAAATACTACGTGCCAAAATTCATTCAAATTGGATAAGAATTGCACCCTCTAGAGGCTCAAGAAGTCAAGACCCAAGATCGGTTTATATGACAGCTATATAAGGTTGTGGACCGATTTGAACCATACTTAGCACAGTTGTTGAACATCGTAACAAAACACGTGGTGCAAAATTTCATTTCAATCGGATAAGAATTGCGCGCTCTAGAGGCTCAAGAAGTCAAAACCCCAGATCGGTGTGTATGGCAACTATATCAGGATATGGACCGATTTGAACCATACTTGGCACAGTTGTTGGATATCGTAACAAAACACGTCGTGCAAAATTTCATCCCAATCGGTTAAGAATTGCGCACTCTAGAGGCTCAAGAAGTCAAGACCCAAGATCGGTTTATATGGCAGCTATATCAGGTTATAGACCGATTTGAACCATACTTGGCACAGTTGTTGGATGTCATAACAAAACACGTCGTGCAAAATTTTATCCCAATCGGATAAGAGTTGCGCACTCTAGAGGCTCTAGAAGTCAAGACCCAAGATCGGTTTATATGGCAGCTATATCAAAACATGGACCGATATGGCCCATTTACAATACCAACCGACCTACACTAATAAAAAGTATTTGTGCAAAATTTCAAGCGGCTAGCTTTACTCCTTCGGAAGTTAGCGTGCTTTCGACAGACAGACGGACGGACGGACGGACGGACGGACGGACGGACGGACGGACGGACGGACGGACGGACGGACAGACGGACGGACATGGCTAGATCGGCATAAAATTTCACGACGATCAAGAATATATATACTTTATGGGGTCTCAGACGAATATTTCGAGTAGTTACAATCAGAATGACGAAATTAGTATACCCCCCATCTTATGGTGGAGGGTATAAAAATAAATGAATTTTATTAAAAAAATTTCCAAACACGTGAAGTGATGTGTTTGTCTTAACTGGTTTTGACTGGTTTTCTCAAACCGTTGAGGTGGTGGCGATTTTTTAAACCGGTGAAATTAACGATATTTTAAACCAGTGAAATGACCAGTGTTTTAAACCGATGAAATTGCCGGTTCAAAATTGTTGATCCCTAGGTATGTCATGTCCATATAAAAATCACCGGCTAATTCGGATAGTCAGGAGACCGGTCACTGGTCAGTTTAAAACCGGTGAAATCACCAGTTTGGGGCCGGTTCAATGTCCTGCAGGGTATACAATGTTTGCATGTATATATACATATGTATATGTATATGTTTGACTGACAAAATACCCTTGACTAAGTTGTTGCATGCAACATGAAAATGGGAAATCTACATACATTTTGGGCAATTATTCATTTTTTCGGGATGTTAGTTTTGTTGGCGGAAAAAAGTTTTTCTCACTAAAAAGATTTATAAAACATAACCCACGTTGCATATGTTTGTACGAACATGTTGTGAAAAGTATGAGTGATGTGTAAATACATATTCGACGTGCTCTTCCAAGAGTGAACTTTTTAACAAATAAGTAAAACTGTTGTTGCTTTTGTTGTCTCATGCTTTGCCTTGGTTTGTTTTTAGCATCTCTCTAACACACCCTCGTCATTGCCATTCACCATTTTTCCATATACTCACTCTGACTTAAATATTGTATTTCTTCAGATGTGCATAAAATCTTGCATATATGTTTATATAACCCAGAGAAAACTTTCAAACAGTTTTAGGAGTTTTTTCTAGGGTTTCAAATGGACCGATATACCCTCGGTTAAACCGACATATATTTAAAACATAAAATGTTGGTTCAAATAGACGTCTGTTATCAGACAATTTTTTCCTTAAGGTGCTATTACACGAATATGCTTAACATATGTCAGTCACTTTATTTATCCACATGACTTTCCTTATGTTAGACAAATTCGAATAGAGTGCGCTCTACTTCGCATGGATTCGTATATATAGTGTCCTTTTTATGCCCTCCACCATAGGATGGGGGTATACTAATTTCGTCATTCTATTTGTAACTACTACTACTGTTTGTAACTACTCGAAATATTTGTCTGAGACCCCATAAAGTATATATATATATATTTTTGATCGTCGCGACATTTTATGTCGATCTAGCCATGTCCGTCGGTCCGTCCGTCTGTCTGTCGAAAGCACGCTAACTTCCAAAGGAGTAAAGCTATCCGCATAAAATTTTGCACAAATACTTCGTATTAGTGTAGGTCAGTTGGTATTATAAATGAGCCATATCGGTCTATGTTTTGATATAGCTGTCATATAAACCGATCTTCCGTCTTGACATCTTGAGCCTCTAGAGTGCGCAATTCTTATCCGATTAAGATGAAATTTTGCACGACGCGTTTTATTATGATATCCAACAACTGTGCCAAGTGTGGTTCACATCAGTCCATAACCTGATATAGCTGCCATATAAACCGATCTTGGGTCTTGAATTCTTGAGCCCCTAGAGTGCGCAATTCTTATCCGATTGAAATGAAATTTTGCACGACGTGTTCTGTTATGATATCCAATAACTCTGCAAAGTGTGGTTCAAATCAGTCCATAGCCTGATATAGCTACCATATAAACCGATCTTGGGTCTTGACTTCTTGAGCCTTTAGAGGTCGCAATTCTCTTCCGATTTGACTGAAATTTTGCACATAGTGTTTTAGTATCACTTTTAACAACTGTGCTAAGTATGGTTCAATTCGCTCCATTACCTGGTAAAGATGTCATATAAACCGATCTTGGGTCTAGACTTCTTGAGCCTCTAGAGTGCGCAATTCTTATCCGATTAGAATGAAATTTTGCACCACGTGTTTCGTTATGATATCCAGCAACTGTGTTAAGTATAGTACAAATCGGTTCATAACCTGATGTAGCTGCCATATAAACCGATCTTGGGTCTTGACTTCTTGAGCCTCTAGAGAGCAAAATTCTTATCCGATTTGCCTGAAATTTTGTACTACGGATCCTCTCATGACCATCAACATACGTGTTTATTATGGTCTGAATCGGTCTATAGCCCAATACGGCTCCCATATAAATCGATACCTCTATTTTACTTTTTGAGGCCCCAAAGGGCGCAATTCTTATACGAATTGGCTGACATTTTATACAGGTCTCCAGCATATAATTTAATTGTGGTCTAAACCGGACCATATCTTGATATCGCTCTAATAGCAGAGCAAATCTTTTCTTATATCATTTTTCGCCTAAGAATAGATGCCGGGAAAAGAACTGACAAATGCGCTCCATGGTGAAGGGTATATAAGATTCGGCCCGGCCAAACTTAGCACGCTTTTACTTGTTTATAGATATATGGCTACATGTATATTCGATGAAATAAGAGCTCGCATTAATAGTAACAAGTAAAAGCGTGATAAGTTCGGCCGGGCCGAATCTTATATACCCTCCACCATGGATCGCATTTGTCGAGTTCTTTTCCTGGCATCTCTTCTTAGGCAAAACAAGTAAAAGCGTGCTAAGTTCGGCCGGGCCGAATCTTATATACCCTCCACCATGGATCGCATCTGTCGAGTTTTTTTCCCGGAATCTATTCTTAGCCAAAAAAGGATATAAGAAAAGAGTTGCTCTGCTATTAAAACGATATCAAGATATGGTCCGGTTCAGACCACAATTAAATTATATGTTGGAGACCTGTGTAAAATTTCAGTCAATTCGTATAAGAATTGCGCCCATTGGGGCTCACGAAGTAAAATAGAGAGAACGATTTATATGGGATCTGTATCGGGCTATAGACCGATTCAGACCATAATAAACACGTTTGTTGATGGTCATAAGAGGATCTGTCGTACAAAATTTCAGGCATATCGGATTATAATTGCGACCTCTAAGGGTCAAGAAGTCAAGATCCCAGATTGGTTTATATGGCAGCTATATCAGGTTATGAACCGATTTGAACCTTATTTGACACAGTTGTTGAAAGTAAAAATAAAATACGTCATGCAAAATTTCAGCCAAATCGGATAGGAATTGCGCCCTCTAGAAGCTCAAGAAGTCAAATCCCCAGATCTGTTTATATGACAGCTATATCAGGTTATGGACCTATTTCAACTATACTGGGCACAGTTGTTGGATATCATAACGAAATACTTCGTGCAAAAATTCATTCCAATCGGATAAGAATTGCGCACTCTAGAGGCTCAAGAAGTCAAGACCCAAGATCGGTTTATATGGCAGCTATATCAGGTTATAGACCGATTTGAACCATACTTGGCACAGTTGTTGGATATCATAACAAAACACGTCGTGCAAAATTTCATTCCAATCGGACAAGAATTGCGCCCTCTAGAGGCTCAAGAAGTCAAGACCCAAGATCGGTTTATATGGCAGCTATATCAGGTTATAGGCCGATTTGAACCATACTTGGCGCAGTTTTTGGATATAATAACAAAACACGTCGTGCAAAATTTTATTCTGATCGGATAAGAATTGCGCACGCTAGAGGCTCAAGAAGTCAAGACCCAAGATCGGTTTATATGGCAGCTATATCAGGTTATGAACCGATTGGAACTATACTTGGCGCAGTTGTTGGATATCATAACAAAACACGTCGTGCAAAATTTCATTCCAATCGGATAAGAATTGCGCACTCTAGAGGCTCAAGAAGTCAAGACCCAAGATCGGTTTATATGGCAGCTATATCAGGTTATAGGCCGATTTGAACCATACTTGGCACAGTTTTTGGATATAATAACAAAACACGTCGTGCAAAATTTCATTCTGATCGGATAAGAATTGCGCACGCTAGGGGCTCAAGAAGTCAAGACCCAAGATCGGTTTATATGGCAGCTATATCAGGTTATGAACCGATTTGAACTATACTTGGCACAGTTATTGGATATCATAACAAAACACGTCGTGCAAAATTTCATTCCAATCGGATAAGAATTGCGCACTCTAGAGGCTCAAGAAGTCAAGACCCAAGATCGGTTTATATGGCAGCTATATCAGGTTATGGACCGATTTGAACCATACTTGGCACAGTTGTTGGATATAATAACAAAACACGTAGTGCAAAATTTCATTCTGATCGGATAAGAATTGCGCACTCTAGAGGCTCAAGAAGTCAAGACCCAAGATCGGTTTATATGGCAGCTATATCAGGTTATGGGCCGATTTGAACCATACTTGGCACAATTGTTGGATATAATAGCAGAACACGTCGTGCAAAATTTCATTCTGATCGGATAAGAATTGCGCACGCTAGAGGCTCAAGAAGTCAAGACCCAAGATCGGTTTATATGGCAGCTATATCAGGTTATGGACCGATTCAAACCATACTTGGCACAGTTGTTGGATATCATAACAAAACACGTCGTGCAAAATTTCATTCCAGTCGGATAAGAATTGCGCACTCTAGAGGCTCAAGAAATCAAGACCCAAGATCGGTTTATATGGCAGCTATATCAAAACATGGACCGATATAGCCCATTTACAATACCAACCGACCTACACTAATAAGAAGTATTTGTGCAAAATTTCAAGCGGCTAGCTTTACTCCTTCGGAAGTTAGCGTGCTTTCGACAGACAGACGGACGGACGGACATGGCTAGATCAACATAAAATGTCACGACGATCAAGAATATATATACTTTATGGGGTCTCAGACGAATATTTCGAGTAGTTACAATCAGAATGACGAAATTAGTATACCCCCCATCTTATGGTGGAGGGTATAAAAAAGGATATAAGAAAATGTTTGCTCTGGTATTAGAATGATATCAAGATATGGTCCGGTTTGGACCACAATTAAATTATATTTTGGAGACCTGTGTCAGCCAATACGAATAAGAATTGCGCCCTTTGGGGCTCAAGAAGTAAAATAGAGAGATCGATTTATATGGGAGCTGTATCGGGCTATAGACCGATTCAGACCATAATAAACACGTATGTTGATGGTCAAGAGAGGATCCGTTGTACAAAATTTCAGGCAAATCGGATAATAATTGCGACCTCTAGAGGCTCAAGAATTCAAGATCCCAGATCTGTTTATATGATAGCTATATCAGGTTATGAACTGATTTGAACCTTATTTGACACAGTTGTTGAAAGTAAAAATAAAATACGTCATGCAAAATTTCAGCCAAATCGGATAGGAATTGCGCCCTCTAGAAGCTCAAGAAGTCAAATCCCCAGATCTGTTTATATGACAGCTATATCAGGTTATGGACCTATTTCAACTATACTGGGCACAGTTGTTGGATATCATAACGAAATACTTCGTGCAAAAATTCATTCCAATCGGATAAGAATTGCGCACTCTAGAGGCTCAAGAAGTCAAGACCCAAGATCGGTTTATATGGCAGCTATATCAGGTTATAAACCGATTTGAACCATACTTGGCACAGTTGTTGGATATCATAACAAAACACGTCGCGCAAAATTTCATTCCAATCGGATAAGAATTGCGGCCTCTAGAGGCTCAAGAAGTCAAGACCCAAGATCGGTTTATATGGCAGCTATATCAGGTTATAGGCCGATTTGAACCATACTTGGCACAGTTTTTGGATATAATAACAAAACAAGTCGTGCAAAATTTCATTCTGATCGGATAAGAATTGCGCACGCTAGGGGCTCAAGAAGTCAAGACCCAAGATCGGTTTATATGGCAGCTATATCAGGTTATGAACCGATTTGAACTATACTTGGCACAGTTGTTGGATATCATAACAAAACACGTCGTGCAAAATTTCATTCCAATCGGATAAGAATTGCGCACTCTAGAGGCTCAAGAAGTCAAGACCCAAGATCGGTTTATATGGCAGCTATATCAGGTTATGGACCGATTTGAACCATACTTGGCACAGTTGTTGGATATAATAACAAAACACGTCGTGCAAAATTTAATTCTGATCGGATAAGAATTGCGCACTCTAGAGGCTCAAGAAGTCAAGACCCAAGATCGGTTTATATGGCAGCTATATCAGGTTATGGGCCGATTTGAACCATACTTGGCACAATTGTTGGATATAATAGCAGAACACGTCGTGCAAAATTTCATTCTGATCGGATAAGAATTGCGCACGCTAGAGGCTCAAGAAGTCAAGACCCAAGATCGGTTTATATGGCAGCTATATCAGGTTATGGACCGATTCAAACCATACTTGGCACAGTTGTTGGATATCATAACAAAACACGTCGTGCAAAATTTCATTCTAGTCGGATAAGAATTGCGCACTCTATAGGCTCAAGAAATCAAGACCCAAGATCGGTTTATATGGCAGCTATATCAAAACATGGACCGATATGGCCCATTTACAATACCAACCGACCTACACTAATAAGAAGTATTTGTGCAAAATTTCAAGCGGCTAGCTTTACTCCTTCGGAAGTTAGCGTGCTTTCGACAGACAGACGGACGGACGGACGGACATGGCTAGATCAACATAAAATGTCACGACGATCAAGAATATATATACTTTATGGGGTCTCAGACGAATATTTCGAGTAGTTACAATCAGAATGACGAAATTAGTATACCCCCCATCTTATGGTGGAGGGTATAAAAAAGGATATAAGAAAATGTTTGCTCTGGTATTAGAATGATATCAAGATATGGTCCGGTTTGGACCACAATTAAATTATATTTTGGAGACCTGTGTCAGCCAATACGAATAAGAATTGCGCCCTTTGGGGCTCAAGAAGTAAAATAGAGAGATCGATTTATATGGGAGCTGTATCGGGCTATAGACCGATTCAGACCATAATAAACACGTATGTTGATGGTCAAGAGAGGATCCGTTGTACAAAATTTCAGGCAAATCGGATAATAATTGCGACCTCTAGAGGCTCAAGAATTCAAGATCCCAGATCTGTTTATATGATAGCTATATCAGGTTATGAACTGATTTGAACCATACTTGACACAGTAGTTGGATATCATAACGAAATACTTCGTGCAAACATTCATTCAAATCGGATAAGAAATGCGCCTTCTAGAGACTCAAGAAGTCAAGACCCAAGATCGGTTTATATGACAGCTATATCAGGTTATGAACCGATTTGAACCATACTTGGCACAGTTGTTGGATATCACGGCGAAGCACGTCGTGCAAAATTTCATTCCAATTGGATAAGAATTGCGCACTCTAAAGGCTCAAGAAGTCAAGACCCAAGATCGGTTATATAAAAGGCAGATATATCAAAACATGGACCGATATGACCCATTTACAATACTAACCGACCTACATTAATAAGAAGTATTTGTGCAAAATTTCAAGCGGCTAGCTTTACTCCTTCGGAAGTTAGAGTGCTTTCGACAGACAGACGGACGGACTAGATCGACATAAAATGTAGCGACGATGAAGAATATATATACTTCGTGGGGTCTCAGACGAATATTTTGAGTAGTTACAAACAGAATGGCGAAATTAGTATGCCTCCATACTATGGTGGAGGGTATAAAAATGCATATTTATACGCTAGAGTGGGAGTGGGTCATTGCTCTTCCGGAGGATGCACACACATCTGATACATCTATACTTTCTTATCCCAACTTCATAATCTACTTTGGATCTCACTGATCAGGACATCACAAGGGTCCAAAACTGGCTACCATTTGATCCTATCTCTTTTGTGGGCTAGCCATTGAACTTAACCAATCTAAATGTTGAGCGAATAGTTTTACACTTTTCAAATCTTCTTACTTATTTACCTTTGACCATATAGAAGACTCATTTTGCATAAATTTGAGTAATAAAACTAATTCAATATCAAAGCATGCCGTTGCTACGCATGAGTATGATCAACAATCTATTGAGTATTAAATACAACGAGAGATTGGAATCAATTTGCTTTATTGAATCAACTTATCTCGCTTATGTAGTTTATACCAATGTCCATTGAGATAAAAATTGTAAAGGGTGATTTTTTAGCTATTATCTTTTCGGCAACACTAGTTTAAACAACTCACGAACGTTTCGTGTTTTGTTTCAATGTCAAACATCTTCAGTTTGGCCTATAATTTTACCATGAATCGTCTTACAAACGAACAACGATTAGAAATTATTGAATTTATAACCAAAATGCGTGCTTTGTTAAAAAAGTTCATCGCTCGCTTTTTTTTATTTTACGACGAAGCTCATTTTTGGGTCAATGGGTACGTAAATAAGTGAAGATTAGCCAGAAGCACTGGAAGAGCTACCAATACATCGAGAAAAAGGCAATCGGTCGAAATGTTGGAAAGAGTATGCCAAAATTGGACTAGGTTAGGTTTGGCTTAAAAGAGAGTGCGGATATTAAACAGCCCATGCCACTATGGACATACACCTAAGCCAGTAATCGGCTTGTTGTGCGCTCTAATTACTAAAAAAGTAACATCGAAAAAGAAAATCTAAGTTAAAAATTCAGTGCTACTTACAAAATCCTTAATTGTTTACCATGCCACGCCCCTAAGTTGGTTCAGGTCTGTTTTTATGTCCCCACCTAAGTACCGGTGTCTTTTAGCAGCGAAAGCCGGGCAATGTCATATCAATTTTTCCAACGTCTCATTATCTTCCCCATATGCCCTGCACGTGCTATCACTTGCCGCACCGATTTTGCATAAGTGAGTTACCCTAAGCCTATTGACTATTTGGGGCACAGTCAAGGTCAACATTTGCATAAAATAATCTTCAAGCATTAAATTATATCGATTCAAATAAATATTTCGTGCATTTTTCTGAATTTAATGCGTTTTTTTTTTTAACTTTCATATAGCTCATAAAAATAACCCTCTATATGTCAGAAAGATTCAGTTACATGCTTACAAGGGAAATAGTTTATGGATATAGGTTGAGTAAAGGTGACTAGGTTTTGAGAGTTTGAGAGAAATATTCTTAAAATTTATGGAACAGTTTGCATTTAAGAAAATTTTTTATACCCTCCAGCATAGGATGGGGGTACGCTTATTTCGTCATTCCGTTAGGTGAACCGCGAAATATTCGTCTAAGACCCCATAAAGTATATATTCTTGATCGTCATGACATTTTAAATCGATCTAGACATGTCCGTCTGTCGAAATTGTGCTTACTTTCGAAGGAGTAAAGCTAGGCGCTTGCAATTTTGCATATAAACTTCTAATTAATGTAGGTCGATTGAAATTGTAAATGGGCCAAATCGGCTAAGTATGGTCTAAATCAACCCATAACCTGCTATAGCTGCCATATAATCCGATCTCCCGAATTCTAGAAGGCGCAATCGTTATCGAATTTGATTGAAAATTTGTATATGTCGTTTTGGCATGACTTCCAACACTGTGTCAAGTGTGATCTAAATCTGTCTATAACCTGATATAAACCGATTTCCCGATTAAACTTTTGAGCTTCTAGAGGGCGAAATTTTTATCCGATTTGGCTTAAATTTTGCACATATCATTTTGGCATGACTTCTAACAACTGTGTGAAGTTTGGTTTAAATGAGTCCATATCCTAATATAGCTACTATGTAAACCGATTTCCCGACTTCTTGAGCCTCTAGAGGGCGCAATCGTTATCCAATTTGATTGAAATTTTGTATATGTCTTTTTGGTATGACTTTCATTAACTGTACCAAGTGTGATCTAAATTTGTCTATAAACTGATATAGCCGATATATAAATCGATTTCCCGATTACACTTTTGAGCTTCTAGAGGGGGCAATTCTTTTACGATTTGGCTGGAATTTTGCACATATAATTTTGGTATGACTTCCAACAACTGTGTTTAGTACGGTTTAAATCAGTCCATAACCTTGTGTTGCAAATTTTGCCCACGAACATTCGACTAAGGAACAGGGGCAAACTTCTCACGTATCAATGAGTGCAGTCCGATTCAAGTCTAAGCTCAATGATAAGAGGCCTCCTTTTTTATAGCCGAGTCCGAACGGCGTGCCGCAGTGCGACACCTCTTTGGAGAGTAGTTTTACATGGCATAGTGCCTCACAAATGTTGCCACCATTTGGAGGGGAAAACCACCGCCAAAATTTTTTCTGATGGTCTCGCCCGGGCGTTCAGCGTCATAGTCGGACATGCTAACCTCTGCGTTACGGTGGCCTCCATAAACTGGTATAACTGCAATATAAATCAATCTCCCGGTTAGACTTCTTGGGCTTCTAGAGGGAGCAATTCTTATTCTATTTGGTTGAAATTTTGCACATATTGTTTTGCTGTGACCATATAAACCGATGTGCCGACTAGAATATCGATATCGATCAATATCGATCATTAATTTCATATAGCTCATACATATTGGAAAAAGTAATTCAAAGAACTTGACAAATGAGATCTATGTTAAAACGTTATACGTTAAAAAAAGTTAGGAAAGGCAAAAGTAGCGCGGTGCCAATAATACCCTACAACTACTTATAAGTACAAATTACAAATACAAGTACAAATTGGGAGCGATCTTTTATTATACCCTCCATTATAAGATGGGGGGTATACTAATTTCGTCATTCTGTTTGTAACTACTCGAAATATTCGTCTGAGACCCCATAAAGTATATATATTCTTGATCGTCGTGACATTTTATGTCGATCTAGCCCTGTCCGTCAGTCCGTCCGTCCGTCTGTCTGTCGAAAACACGCTAACTTCCGAAGGATATAGCTCTCATATAAACCGATCTTGGGTCTTGACTTCTTGAGCCTCTAGAGTGTGCAATTCTTATCCGATTGGAATGAAATTTTGCACGATGTGTTTCGTCATGATATCCAACAACTGTGCCAAGAACGGTTCAAATCGGTTCATAACCTGATATAGCTGCCATATAAACCGATCTTGGGTCTTGACTTCTTGAGCCTCTATAGGGCGCAATTCTTATCCGATTTTGCAAGTAGTATTTTGTTATGATATCCAACAACTGTGCCAAGTATGGTTCAAATCGGTTCATAACCTGATAAAGCTGTCATATAAACCGATCTGGGATCTTGACTTCTTGAGCCTGTAGAGGTCGCAATTATTATCCGATTTGCCTGAAATTTTGTACGACGGATTCTCTCATGACCATCAATATACGTGTTTATTATGGTCTGAATCGGTTTATAGCCCGATACAGCTCCCATATAAATCGATCTCTCTATTTTACTTCTTGAGCCCACAAAGAGCGCAATTCTTATTCGAATTGGCTGACAATTTACACAGGTCTCCAACATAAATATAATTTAATTGTGGTCCAAACCGGACTATATTTTAATATCGTTCTAATCGCAGAGCAAATCTTTTCTTATATCCTTTTTTTTTGCCTAAGAAGAGATGCCGGGAAAAGAACTCGACAAATGCGATCCATGGTGGAGGGTATATAAGATTCGGCCCGGCCGAACTTAGCACGCTTTTACTTGTTCTGAAATAATTTTGTTGGACGGATGTTTTCAGATGAGTTATTAAACAACTTAGCACGCTTTTACTTGTTCTGAAATAATTTTGTTGGACGGATGTTTTCAGATGAGTTATTAAACAATCCGTATAACATTTCGAGCTAAGATGTTCAAACTGTAATAACAACGGTTAACAAATGACAACATTATTGCAAATTACCCAAAATTATTTAATGCAAATTACCCCACGACCAAAACCTACCAAATATATATATAGACCAATCACGACAATATGGGACTCAAATGAAAGGTATTTAAGATTAGAAAACGAATCTTAAATCCTGTTGTCGGACCAAGTGTTTGTGGGACCACCCCACTCCCCAAAACACCCCTAAATCGGGCATATTTACCAACCACATGTATGTGGGCCACAAATGAAAGGTATTGGGTTCCACCCCTTCCCTTAAACACCCCACAAACAACAATTTTATACTGACCATCGAAATATGGTGCTCAAACAAAAGTATTTGGGAGTAGAAAACGAATCTGATATCCAAATGTGGGACCATGTATTTGGGGCACCGCCCCTTCCCAAAACACCCCGCAAAGAGTAAAAATTTTGGGGCTAAATGTTTGAGGACGCCTCATTCCAAAAACTCCTCTTAAACCAATGACAATACTTACTTTACTTTAATTGGCTATGACAGAATATTTCTTCCACTAGCCGAACGTAGAATAGCGTTCCAATCGCCTCGATCTTCTGCGCTCATTCTAAAATCTCTGACACCAAGTTTCGAGGTGTCTCCCACAGCTTGATCTTTCCATCGGGCTTTTGGTCTTCCCGGTTTGCGTGTACCACCGTGTTTGCCTTCAAAAGACTTCTTTGCTGGAGCTTCTTCATCCATTCTGACAACATGACCTAGCCAACGCAGCCGTTGTATTTTGATGCGTGTAACTATGCTATCGTCGTCATACAGCTTATACAGCTCGTGGTTCATACGTCGCCTATATTCTCCGTTAACGCAAACTGGTCCATATATTTAACGAAGAATCTTTCTCTCAAATACTCCAAGCACTGCCTCATCTGCTTTCACAAGTACCCATGCTTTAGAACCATATAACAGCACGGGTAGTATCAGTGTCTTGTAAAGTGTAGTCCTCGTCTGTCGAGAGGTGGCCTTGTTTCTAAACTGCTTACTTAGTCCAAAGTAGCATTAGTTTGCCAGTATTATTCTTCGCTTTATCTCAAAACTGGTGTCATTCGTTTTGGTTACGGCGGTGCCGAGGTAGATAAAGTTACTGACTATCTTAATGTTGTGGTTCCCAACTTTCTCCATGTTCTTTATCTGCTCGGTTGTACAAGGCTTTTTGGGAGTGGAAACCATCCATTTCGTCTTATCTCCATTTACTGCCAGACCCATTTTCACTGACTGCCTTTCGATTCTTTCAAAGGCTGCAGTTACTACTTCCGGTGACCGACCTATGATATCGATATCGTCGGCATAGGCGAGTAGCATGTGCTCTCTTGTGATTAGTGTGCCATATCTATTCACTTCTGCATCTCGTATAATCTTCTCCAGAAGGATATTAAAGAGATTAAACGATAGGCTGTCTCCTTGTCTGAAACCTCGTTTGGTATTAAATGGTTCGGAGAGATTCTTTCCTATTCTTACTGGGGAACGCGTATCAGCAAGTGTCATCCTGCAGAGTCTTATTAATTTTGCAGGGATACCAAACTCAGGCATGGCTTGAAATACCTTTGAACGTAAAGGAGTATCGAAGGCGGCTTTGTAGTCAACAAAGAGATAGTAGGTGTTGATTTGTCCTCCTCGGGTCTTTTCCAGGATTTGGCGCAGTGTGAATATCTGGTCTAGGGTGGATTTACCTGGTCTAAAGCCGCACTGATAGGGCCCAATTATCTCATTGACTTTAGGTTTTAATCTTTCACACAGTACGCTCGAGAGTATCTTGTATGCGATGGGGAAGAGACTTATTCCTCTACCATGGATCGCATCTGTCGAGTTTTTTTCCCGGAATCTATTCTTAGCCAAAAAAGGATATAAGAAAAGAGTTGCTCTGCTATTAAAACGATATCAAGATATGGTCCGGTTCGGACCACAATTAAATTATATGTTGGAGACCTGTGTAAAATTTCAGTCAATTCGTATAAGAATTGCGCCCATTGGGGCTCACGAAGTAAAATAGAGAGAACGATTTATATGGGATCTGTATCGGGCTATAGACCGATTCAGACCATAATAAACACGTTTGTTAATGGTCATGAGAGGATCCGTCGTACAAAATTTCAGGCATATCGGATAATAATTGCGACCTCTAAGGGTCAAGAAGTCAAGATCCCAGATTGGTTTATATGGCAGCTATATCAGGTTATGAACCGATTTGAACCTTATTTGACACAGTTATTGAAAGTAAAAATAAAATGCGTCATGCAAAATTTCAGCCAAATCGGATAGGAATTGCGCCCTCTAGAAGCTCAAGAAGTCAAATCCCCAGATATGTTTATATGACAGCTATATCAGGTTATGGACCTATTTCAACTATACTGGGCACAGTTGTTGGATATCATAACGAAATACTTCGTGCAAAAATTCATTCAAATTGGATAAGAATTGTGCCATCTAGAGGCTCAAGAAGTCAAGACCCAAGATCGGTTTATATGGCAGCTATATCAGGTTTTGGACCGATTTAAACCATACTTGGTACAGTTGTTGGGTATCATAACAAAACACGTCGTGCGCAATTCCATTCCATTCGGATAAGAATTGCGCCCTCTAGAGGCTCAAGAAGTCAAGACCCAAGATCGGTTTATATGGCAGCTATATCAGGTTATAGGCCGATTTGAACCATACTTGGCACAGTTTTTGGATATAATAACAAAACACGTCGTGCAAAATTTTATTCTGATCGGATAAGAATTGCGCACGCTAGAGGCTCAAGAAGTCAAGACCCAAGATCGGTTTATATGGCAGCTATATCAGGTTATGGACCGATTTGAACTATACTTAGCGCAGTTGTTGGATATCATAACAAAACACGTCGTGCAAAATTGCATTCTGATCGGATAAGAATTGCGCACGCTAGAGGCTCAAGAAGTCAAGACCCAAGATCGGTTTATATGGCAGCTATATCAGGTTATGGACCGATTTGAATCATACTTGGCACAGTTTTTGGATATCGTAACAAAACACGTCGTGCAAAATTTCATTCCAGTCGGATAAGAATTGCGCACTCTAGAGGCTCAAGAAATCAAGACCCAAGATCGGTTTATATGGCAGCTATATCAAAACATGAACCGATATGGCCCATTTACAATACCAACCGACCTACACTAATAAGTAGTATTTGTGCAAAATTTCAAGCGGCTAGCTTTACTCCTTCGGAAGTTAGCGTGCTTTCGACAGACAGACGGACGGACGGACGGACAGACGGACGGACGGACAGACGGACGGACGGACAGACGGACGGACATGGCTAGATCAACATAAAATGTCACGACGATCAAGAATATATATACTTTATGGGGTCTCAGACGAATATTTCGAGTAGTTACAAACAGAATGACGAAATTAGTATACCCCCCATCTTATGGTGGAGGGTATAACAAAAGTTGTTATGCTATTGGAGCTATACCACGTTATGGACCAATGCGGGTCACACTTGGTTGGATGTTGGAGACCTACTATTTTCTGTGCAAAATGTGGACAAATTTCAGTCAAATCGGATACGAATTGCGCTCTCTATAGGCCAAAGAAATATAATCGGGAAATCGGTTTTTATGGGAGCTATATCAAAACATGACCGATATGGCTCATTTTCAATCCCAACCGTCCGACACTAATAGGAAATATTTGTGCAAATTACTTCCTAATTGTGTAAAGCGCCTAGCTTTACTCCTTCGAAAGTTAGCGTGCTTTCCACAGGCAGCCAGACGAACGGGTATGGCCAGATCGAACTAACGATCATGGCGATCAACAGTATATCTACTTTATGGGGTCGACAAATATTTTGATGTGTTACAAACGAAATGACAAAATTAGTATAAAATAGAATAAAAACCTACCACAACGGCAACACTGTTCAAGACCCCGGGAGGCTACACCAAAAACCACCCTCTAAACTGACATTCGACCGGTTGGGACAATATACGACTCAAATCGAAGGTGTTTGGAATTGGAATACGAAACTGATATCAAATGCTGCGCAAGTTCTTAGGAAAGCTGCTCGTTCTTAAAAAATGACCCAAGAAAACGCTGAACGATTAAACCATATGGGACTCAAATGAAAGATATTTGAGAATAGAATACACATTTAATATTAATATTTGGGTGTAGGGATCTACAAACATTGGCTACATCATGAACTATAACATTGTACATCATATGGTAGTTCTATCTTCAAAGGACTTTGTGACCACGTCCACCACACTACTTCACGCATTCCGTGATGGTCTGGATATCCGCCTGCAGGATGGTATTATGGTCAGGCAGTCGATAACAGATCTATGTCCCTGGGTCCTCAATGTAGACCACTAGGCCCACTCTGTCCTCTAGCTTTGTTCCATCCGTAAAGCATGATCTCCCAGAGGCAATACCAGAGTTCTGTCAATCGAACACTGTGTCTCTGGCAACAGTGCCTCGCACTTGGCCTCAAGTATTGTCTCAGGTATCCGGCCGGAAACCTCTTCCCTTCCTTCCAGGTTTCCTATCGTCGCCTCGATTATACCGTGATGGTATGAGCTGCTCCTATCCTCAGTCCATTTTCCCATAGCCTTAAGTCTCAAAGCCGCAGCGGCTGCCTCACACTTAATCTGTATGTCAATGGATCGGATATCTAGAATAGTCTCCACTGCCCTAGTGGGCGTGTTCCTCATATCTCCGCCTATGCCAAAACAACATGTTCTCAGAACCTGTTATATTATCCTTACTTTGAACTTTTTCTCCATCGCAGTCCACCAAACTACTGAGACTTACGTGAGTATTGGTCTAATCACGCTCCTGTAGTGCCAGTGAACTATCTTCGGATTCAAGCCCCATTTCGTAACAACGGCCGGTCTACATATTGCCCAACATCTGTGAATCTTCTCAGTACACTCCTGAATGTGACACTTCCAATCAAGTTTCCTATCCAAAATCACTCCAAAGTAGTTGTCTTTTTCAGTAATCGAAATCGTTCTGTTGAGGAAACGTGGTGCGTCAAATTGGCCCATCTTCTTTTTTCTCGTGAACAGGCAGATTTCAGTCTTCTCTGGGTTAACATTAAAACCCATAGGTCTACCCCAGTCGTATGCCATCCGCAAGACCCTTTCAGCCCTTCTGCGTAGCTGATTCGGTTCCTCACCTCTTAGAAGTATTATAACGTAGTTTGCGTACCAGACGGGTTCAAATCCTCAGTCAGCATCCATAATAAGTCATTTTTGGTGGTCACCCATAGGAGTGGCGATAAAATGTCATCTTGCGGCGTGCCCTGTGCCACACACTCCCTCATATTAATATCATTATACCCACAGATTATCCACATGTTTCTTAGCATATGGTTTAACCAGTCTGTATAGATCCGGTCCACCCGGTACTGTTCCAAATTTCTGTAACTTATAATGTTAATCGTTTAGTTAAATTTGACGACAAAACAATCGTTTGCACGAACCATTATGTTATTTTCTAAATTCTAGTTAGCAGAAATCGTTATCTATTTTTTCTCTTTTTCAACTTTACCCAAAAAACGAAAAGCACAAAGAGGAATAAGCAACAATAGTAAATAGTTCTTCCCAAAACCTGAATTTCTTTTTATTTTAACTTAACACATCACATCACAAATAATATGAACACAATTATTTAGGAACAATTAAAAAGGCGTTAAGTTCGGCCCGGCCGAACTTTGGATACCCACTACCTCGGGTATATATATAAACCACCTTTCGTCAAAAT
Organism: Stomoxys calcitrans; assembly: GCF_963082655.1. Lineage (NCBI taxonomy): Eukaryota > Metazoa > Arthropoda > Insecta > Diptera > Muscidae > Stomoxys > Stomoxys calcitrans. The sequence continues at coordinate 96,761,740 of NC_081552.1, read as the reverse complement.
CCGGTGAAAAATACATACCATATGCCACATAGCAGCTATATCGAAATATGTTCTGATTTGGACCAAATACTAATAACTACAAGTCATTGTTTAATTGTGTATAATAAAATATAGATTTTTTAGTAGCTATATCTAAAAATAGACCGGTCTGAACTATATAGGATGACGAAAAGCCTAATATAAGTAACTATGTCAAATTTGAGTCAAATCGGATTATAAATGCGCCTTTAATGGCCCCAAAACCTTAAATAGAGAGATTGGTCTATATCGAACCTATATCCAAATCTGAGCCGATCTGGGCCAATTTGAAGAAGAATGTCGAAGGTCCCAACACAACGCACTGTCTAAAATTTTGGCGACATCGAACAATAGATGCGCTTTTATGGGAGCAAAGCCTTAAAGCGAGAGATTGGTCTATATGGCAGCTATATCCAAATCTTGTTCGATCTGGGCCAAATTGAAGAAGAATGTCGGGAAGCCTTACACAACTCACTGTCCCAAATTTCAGCTAAATCGGATAAAAAGTGTGGCTTTTATGGGCCTAAGACCTTTAATCGGTGGATCGGTCTGTATTGGGGATATATCTAGATATAGTCCGATATAGCCTATCATAGAACTTAACCTGCTCATAGACAAAAAACGAATCTGTGAAAGTTTCAGCTCAATATCTCTATTTTTAAAGACCGTAGCGTGATCCCAACAGACAGACGGACGGACATGTCTAGATCGTGTTAGATTTTTACGCTAATCAAGAATATATATATTTTATAGGGTCGGAAATGGATATTTCGATATGTTGCAAACGGAATGACAAAATGAATATACCCCCATCCTTCGGTGGTGGATATAAAAATGTTATCAATACCAGTTTATTCGTATAAAACTATTGAGAGAATTTTTTTCATATTACGAAAAACATGCTACCGCGGTTATTAATTGATTGCGCAGACGCATCCGAAATGTTTTAAGAAAAAACATGCAAAAGCGTGCTAAGTTCTGTCGGGCCGAATTTTATATACCCTCCACCATAGATAGCATTTGTCGAGTTCTTTTCCCGATATCTCTATTTTGGCAAACAAAGGATAAAAGAAGAGAATTGCTATGATATTGGAGCTATATCAAGTTATGGTACGACGGACCATAACTGAGTTGAATGTTGGAGACCATAATTCGAGTAAGAATTGCGCCCTTTAGGAGCTCAAGAAGTAAAATATAGAGAGCGGTTTATATTGAAGGTGTATAAGCCTATAGACCGATTCGGACCATATTTGACAAGTATATTGAAGGTCATGGGAGAAGCCGTTGTACAATTTCAGCCAAATCGGATAATAATTACGCCCTCTGGAAGCTGAAGAAGTCAAGATCCCAGATTGGTTTAAGTGGCAGCTATATCAGGTTATGGATCAATTTGAACCATATTTGGCGCAACTTTTGTAATTTTGTAATTTATTTATTTACATGAATAGGAATTGCGCCCTCTAGACGCTCAAGAAGTCAACACTCCAGATAGGTTTTTTATGACAGCAATATCAGGTTATAAACCGATTTCAAGCATACTCGGCACAGTTATTGAAAGTCATAATAAAAGACCTCATGCAAAATTTCAGCCAAATCGGATAAGAATTGTGCCTTCTAAAAGTTCAAGAAGTCAAGAACCAAGATCGCTTTAAATGGCAGCTATGGACCGATTTGAACCATACTTAGCACAGTTATTGCATTAAAACACGTTGTGCAAAATTTCAGTCAAATTGGACGAGAATTGCGCCCTCTAGAGGCTCAAGAAGTCAAGACCCAAGATCGGTTTATATGGCAGCTATATCAAAACATGGACCGATTTGGCCAACCGATAAGTATCCAATAAGAAGTATTTTTTTAAAATTTCAAAAGGCTAGGTTTACTCCTTCAAAAGTTAACGTGCTTTTGACAGACAGACGGACGGACGTGGCTAGATCGACTTAAAATGTCACGACGATCAAGAATAAACATACTTATGGGGCCTTAGGCGCATATTTCGAGGTGTTACAAACAGAATGACGACATTAGTATACCCCCATAATATGGTGGAGAGTATAACAAGAGTCGTTAAAGTAAACACCAATTAATGGTCCGTCGTTTATTCGAAGATTTTTTATTCGTTAGCGAAAACGGCTAATTTTAATGGTATCGATTTTGGTTAAAAGTGGCTCCTAAATACCAAATTCGTTCACTTTTCTGTTATTGTTTTTTAACTAGACGATTTTCGTTAAAACTTTTTACAGAATTCCACTACTGGTGTAAGGATTGGATCAGTGTGTCGGTCCGCACGTTGTTAAAAGCCCCCTCGATGTCAATGCATACCATCAATGTGTGCGTCTTAGCATCGAAGGATTCTTCTATTTTATGCACAACTTCGATCAGGGCAGTCCCCACTGACCTTCCCATGACATAGACATTCTAGTTGAATTTGTCTACTTCTTGAAGAGGACAACTATCTTCGAAAGACCCCACTATTACAGTCGTAATCCTGTTGACATCGTCTTCAATGTCTTCTATGCTTGGACAATCTAATTTATCTTGCCCAAGTCTTCGTCTGATTAGTCTTTAGAATTTTGGCTAGTTGAGTTTCAATTTATTACGCAAGGTGTGCTCCTTGGAGACCCTTCAATCCTGAACTTCATCGATTAGATTTTCCGAACATCTAAAATCTCCTTCCCAATCCTATTAACAAAGGTAGCGGTTTTTCCATTATGAAGTGTAATTAGGTCATTTATATTCAAGAATTCTGCCAGGGCTTGGCCCCGCTTATAAATGTTGGTACTAACCAACGAAATGTGGTGAGAGTTCGCATCGCACCCAATTAGTACCACATTTCCTGTCTGTTTTGCTTTCCTCATCAGCCGTCGCAGCTCCGACGAGGGTGGCGGTGTTCAAGAGTGGAAAGGCAGATAGAGTGATGAAGTATGCTCCACCGTCTCCCTGTCTCATCACTGTTGCATCCGTCGTTGACAACTCTGGGGAAAAAATAGAATTTACATTTTTATGACAAATAACGCACGGCCGACTACCAGTGTTAGCACAGACAAATTGCTAGTTGATATGGTTCAGTTCAGAAAAGCTGTTCCAGGTCATCCATGTCAGGAGCCATGCAATATGTATCTTGCCCTTGCTGATTTTCTCCTTTAGAACATGTGTAGCAATATCGCTCCGATGGAGGTTTATCTATAAATCAATCATTGGTCCTCCAGTAAATGGGCTTTTGGAAGTAAGTCATGATCTCATCGTCTGCTCCCTGTTCTTTAGACTGCATTTAGTTTCTTTTCACTGCACAGCCTGATGTTTTATTATTAGGATCTTTGCCTATCCTAGTCTTTCGAAAAGTCGGCGATGGTTCCATCGTTGGGTCCCTGTTTATTTGGCTGTAGTGAGTCTTCCGTCCATGCATCGCCTGATATTGCCTATCCTAGTCTCCCAAATCTTGAGTAAATGGGCTTCCTGGGAGTAGGTGATGGTCTCATCGTCGGCTCCCTGTTCGTTAGGTTGCATTGAGTTTCCTGTCACTACACTGCCTGACGTCTCAATGTAAGGATCTTTAACCATCCTAGTCCTTCAAATCTTGGGAAAGTCGTTGATGGTTCAATCATCGGAACCCTGTTTGTCATACTTCTAACGAGATTTTTGACGGTTTCAATGCATTTTGCCGACGCAAAGCTCAGCATTATGATGCCCCCTTTATACTCGCAGCTCATAATTTGTATGGGTGCACCCTCTTCAGAGTTCAACAAATGTTAGTAAACCCATTAGTTTACCAGATGCTACCCTTGAAACCGATGTTCTGGTGGAATCATATCGGATGCACTTCCGATATCGATGATTGCATAAGTCATCTCATCTCTGTTGTGCTTCCTTGCCACTCTGGCGTAAGAAGGCGGATCCTTAGCTATCTCAGCGACCATCTTCCCCTTCCGTGATGGCTGCGGCATCCTTTTGGAAGTCACAGCCATCCATGAAGACTCAGGGGCCTGCGCGTTTCCTTCGTTCCTGTTCCGACTTTTTCACAGGACACTGTCTGGAGTCTCCGTTGCTAGAGGGCTGGTTTGGTCTTCCCAGAGCAGTTGAAAGCGGGGAGATCTTTTTCTTCTTCAGCGTCTTAGCAGGGTTATGCTCTTCGGGAGATCTGGTTCTCTTTCCAGCTTCCATAGAAGTGCTTGCAATGTCAGTTTTATCCCTTCCAGCATCCTGCAATTTCGCCCGATTTCACTGCCGGTGCATACTCCTCAATTTCCTTGGTCGTGCCCCAGATTACTTTCTCGGTCTTTTTGTAGGCTTAGCAAAACCCTCCTTCACTTCAGCCGTCATCCCGCTGTCGTCATCTCAAAAATTCATGCCCCAAAATGGTCATGAATGTCTAAAGTCAAAAATTGGGTATCAAATGAGAGGTCTTTGGGAGTTGACTACGAATCTGGTATACACATTTGGCAGAGTCCGGGACCGGTCTACCCACTACATACCCTTAAATAGGACGTGTAGTTTGATCGAGATAATATGGGAATTAAAAGAAAGGTCTATGACAGTACAATTCGAATCTTATATTTATATAAGGATCCAAGTATTTGGGTCTCGTCCAACCGTCCAGCCATTCAGCGGGACATGTATATCGCGACAGTAAAGTACTAAAATAAATTTTCGTTCGGCTCTTAGCGTCGGGAGGCACTCCCCAAAAAAAAGGACTTAAAAATAATATATAATGGCCGATCTGCAAAGAATAGGAAAGCAATAAAAGGCCTTTGGTAGTAGAGTACACTTTTTACCCTCAAATTGGGAAGGGGGCAGGAGGACCTACTGATCTTTAATATCCCTAGTGGTAGCTTTAATATATGATTTTGAATGTAGATACAAAAATAAAATTATTAGTGTGGATCTGAACGAGAACCGTTGCCTGAATAACTTGATAGGTACATTAAAAATGCCTCACATTATAGGGTTAAAATAAAATCGTGCTCTAGCACGATGCTGATATTATTTCTGGGTCCGCCCCCTGAACTCCTTTCAAACTGGCCATGTTCGCCTACTGTGGCTATAATTAATAGGTATTTGATAGTAGAAAATGAATTTGATATCCAATTTTGAGGCCAAGTATTTGGGGGTCGTCTCACCCCATATACGCCCCTAAGCCAATGACAATTGGGGCTCAAATAGAAGAAATTTTATTGTACAGCACGATACTAATATTTTGTCAGAGCTAAGTACGTGGGTGGCCGCCTCCACATACCACTCAAACTGGACATATATGTGGATTATGGCAAAAAGGGCTCCAATCTGGAATCTGTTTTATGGCCAAGTATTTCATACTCACTATAGCAATATGTAGCTCAAATGTGGTTTTTGGGTGTTGAGTTTGAATCCGATATCCACTTTCGGACAAAGGGTTTGGCAACTCCTCCTCCAACAGCACCAAAACCATGAGAATGAAGTAGATCTAACATCCAAAATTTAATCATCCAAACCCTATTTAAAACAAGTTCAGCCGGACCGAATCTTATATACCCTCCACCATGGATTGCATTTGTCGAGTTCTTTTCCCGGCATCTCTTCTTAGGCAAAAAAGGATATAAGAAAAGGTTTGCTCTGCTATTAGAGCGATATCAAGATATGGTCCGGTTTGGACCAAAATTAAATTATATGTTGGAGACCTGTGTAAAATGTCAGCCAATTCGAATAAATATTGCGCACTCTAGAGGCTCAAGAAATCAAAACCCAAGATCGGTTTATATGGCAGCTATATCCAAACATGGACCGATATAGCCCATTTACAATACCAACCGACCTACACTAATTAGAAGTATTTGTGCAAAATTTCAAGCGGCTACCTTTACTCCTTCGGAAGTTAGCGTGCTTTCGACAGACAGACGGACGGACATGGCTAGATCAACATCAAATGTCGCTACGATCAAGAATATATATACTTTATGGGGTCTCAGAGGAATATTTCGAGTAGTTATAAACAGAATGACGAAATTAGTATACCCCCCATCCTATGGTGGAGGGTATAAAAAAAGCCAGATCTCGGAGGTGGGTTGCGCTATTTAAGCGAAATTAAGTGTTTTTATAGTAACTTAAAAACGGAAATTTGATATCCTTATTTAGGGCGAGACATCTAGGGGCTGCACCACCTCCAAGGCCCGCCAAATGGAAATATAAATCACTAATGACAATATGGGGCTCAAATGAAACACATTTGAGACTAGAGCATGAATCTAATATGTGGGCGTCCACCTCACCCCCAAAAATATCCCCATACCGAATATACTTACCGACCGTAGCAATATCAGGCTCAAATGAAAGGTATTCGGGAATAGAACACTAAAATGATATCCACATTGGGGCGAAATATCTGAAAGGCCGTACCAGCACCCCAAAACAGAACATATTTTCTGACCGTGCCAGTATAGGGCTCAGATAAAACAAGAGAATGAAAGAATCGCAGCGGAGTGGGGCCTGTCCAACTAGTCTTATATATAACAAGTAAAAGCGTGCTAAGTTCGGCCGGGCCGAATCTTATATACCCTCCACCATAGATCGCATTTGTCGAGTTCTTTTCCCGGCATCTCTTCTTAGGCAAAAAAAGGATATAAGAAAAGATTTGCTCTGCTATTAGAGCGATATTAAGATATTGTCCGGTTTGGACCACAATTAAATTATATGTTGGAGACCTGTGTAAAATGTCAGCCAATTCGAATAAGAATTGCGCTCTTTGTGGGCTCAAGAAGTAAAATGAAGAGATCGATTTATATGGCAGCTGTATCGGGCTATAGACCGATTCAGACCATAATAAACACGTATGTTAATGGTCATGAGAGAATACGTCGTACAAAATTTCAGGCAAATCGGATAATAATTGCGATCTCTAGAGGCTCAAGAAGTCAAGATCCCAGATCGGTTTATATGGCAGCTAAATCAGGTTGTGAACCGACTTGTACTTTATTTGACATAGTTGTTGAAAGTAACAATAAAAAAGTCTTGCGAAATTTCAGCCAAATCGGATAGGAATTGCGCCCTCTAAAAGCTCAAGAAGTCAAGTACCCAGATCTGTTTATATGACAGGTATATCAGGTTATGAACCGATTTGAACCATATTTGGCACAGTTGTTGAATATCACAACAAAATACTACGTGCCAAAATTCATTCAAATTGGATAAGAATTGCGCCCTCTAGAGGCTAAAGAAGTCAAGACCCAAGATCGGTTTATATGACAGCTATATAAGGTTATGGACCGATTTGACCCATACTTGGCAAAGTTGTTGGATATCGTAACAAAAGACGTCGTGCAAAATTTCATTCCAATCGGATAAGAATTGCGCACTCTAGAGGCTCAAGAAGTCAAGACCCCAGATCGGTTTATATGGCAGCTATATCAGGTTATAGACCGATTTGAATCATACTTGGCACAGTTTTTGGATATCGTAACAAAACACGTCGTGCAAAATTTCATTCCAATCGGATAAGAATTGCGCACTCTAGAGGCTCAAGAAGTCAAGACCCAAGATCGGTTTATATGACAGCTATATAAGGTTATAGACCGATTCAAACCATACTCGGCAAAGTTGTTGGATATCATAACGAAACACGCCGTGCAAAATTTCATTTTAATCGGATAAGAATTGCGCACTCTAGAGGCTCAAGAAGTCAAGACCCAAGATCGGTTTATATGGCAGCTATATCAGGTTATGGACCGATTTGAATCATACTTGGCACAGTTGTTGGATATCATAACAGACCCAAGATCGGTTTATATGGCAGCTATATCAAAACATGGACCGATATGGCCCATTTACAATACCAACCGACCTACACTAATAAGAAGTTTTTGTGTTAAATTTCTAGTGGCTAGCTTTACTCCTTCGGAAGTTAGCGTGCTTTCGACAGATAGACGGACGGACGGACGGACGGACAGACGGACGGACATGGCTAGATCGACATAAAATTTCACGACGATCAAGAATATATATACTTTATGGGGTCTCAGACGAATATTTCGAGTAGTTACAATCAGAATGACGAAATAGTATACCCCCCATCTTATGGTGGAGGGTATAAAAATCAATTTGTGTTTGTTTGTAGGTTTGTTTGTTTGTGTGTTCCTTATAGACTAAGAAACGGCTGAACCGATCTTCTTGAAATTTTCACAGATGGTGCATAATGATCCCGTGGTGAAAAGAGGGTACTACATTTTTTGATATCTGAAGGGGGGGCGGACCCTTGTCCTTACCCTAATTTTAAGAAACCCCAGATCTCGGAGATGTGTGGTGCGATTTAACCGAAATTTTGTGTGCTCTCATATAGTACTCTAAAAATAAAAATTTAGTACCCAAATTTCAGGTGGGGTACCTAGGGGGTCTTCCCAACCCTAAAACCTACCAAACCTATATTTAGACCAATGACGACAATATGGGACTCAAATGAAAGGTATTTAGGATAAGAAAACGTATCTGATATCCAATTGTCGGCCCAAGTGCTAAGGGGACCACCCCAGTCCGCAAAACACCCCTAAATCGGGCATATTTACCAACTACGTCAATGTGGAGCTGATATGAAAGGTAATGGGGGGGTAGAACAAGAATTGATTCCCATTTTCGGGACCAATTTTCTGGGGGTCTACCCCTTTCCCAAAATACCGCACAAACAGCAATTTTTTAGTGACCATCGCAATATGGGGCTCAAATAAAGGTATTTTGGAGTAGAATACGAATAGAATAGAATAGAATAGGACCATGTATTTAGGGCATCACCCCTTCCCCAAAACACCCCCCAAAGGGTAAACATTTTTCGACCATGCCTATATGTGGCTCAAATGAAAGGTATTAGAGATTAGAAAACGAATTTGATAACCTATTTTGGGGCCATGTGTTTGGGGGACGCCTCATCCTGTAAACTCCTCTTGAGCCAATGGCAATATGGGGTTTAAATAAATGGTATTTGAGAGAAGAGCACGATGCTGATATTTTTTCAGAGCCAAGTATCTGGGGGACCACCTCTCCCCCGAAAACACCACTAAATCAGACATCATGAGAATATCGCGCAAAAATAAAGTATTTTAAGAATGGAGTACACCTTACATCCAAACTTAAATTCGTAGACCAATATAGATCATATGGGATTTACATAAAGGCACTTATTTTGTTAAACTGTTAGTCAAGTTAGCATGGTATTTCACAAAAAGATCTTTAATTGTCGAAAATAAATATTCCAAGGAAACTTTTCGCTGATATTCACTCCAAAACCGTTAATTCTGCTTATATATGTACGCATTGAACCAAAAATTAACTTCGTCGTAAAATGGAAGAAGCGCGCAATGAACTTTCTGAACAGAGAACATTACAATAATAAAATTCTATAAGTTGCAAGCAGTGTTCGTTTAAAAGACGATTCATGGTTAAATTATAGGCCAAACTGAATATGTTTGACAGCGAAACAAAACTCGAAACGTGCGTGAGATGCTTAAGCCAGTGCTTCCAAAAAGATAATAGCTAAAAAATCAACCTTTATATGTTGTGCACATAGTTTGTATCGAAATGGTGGAAGGAAGGCTTTCTTCTCTCTTACTGCGCTAGGGAGAGATAGAGAACTTATAAAGCCCTATTTCGAAACAAAAGCGTATTCTTCACGTTCTCAATTGGGTACGAACGCACATTTGTCAATTTGACAAAGGTGTTGAATAAGATACATGGCGTGTCAGAAATTGCGTTCCAGTCAAAGTATTTTAAACGGTAACACACACTTGCCCAAATTTTATAAGTTATTTGCTATTCTATTCTATCTAAGCCAAATTGATGTAGTATGTCGAAGGCTCTAACACAACTCACTGTCCCAAATTTCGGTGAAATTGGACAATAAATGCCCCTTTTATGAAAGCCATATCCAAATCTGGACCGATGTTTTAGACTTTTACGAATACCAAGAATATATGTAATTTATAGGGTCGGAAATGGATATGTCGATGTGTTGCAAATGAAATAACAAAATGAATATACCACCATCCTCCGCAGGTGGGTGTAAAAAGCAAAAAAAGACATATATATTTTTTATTTAATGATTCCAGGATTCGAAAAAAAGAAAAATTTTAGTTTTTATTATGACCCTCTATTGCTGTCGGGGACATGGTCTGTAAAGAGTATTGCAAAACGTATTAATTTATATACTTATTTAAAATGAATCGTACAATATTTAATCGGTCATATTTAGGTTAGGTTAGGTTGAAAAGAGGGCGCAGACATTAATCCGCCCCATGCCACTGTGGACATACACCTAAGACAGTAATCGGCTTGTTGTGCGCTCAAAAAACAATAAATTAACCTCTAAAAAGAAAATTTTAAGTTAGAAATTCCGTGCTACTTACAAAACCCATAATTGTTTTCAATATCACTCCCCTAAGTTGGTTCATATATAGTATTGTGTCTCCACCTTATTGCCGGTATCTGTTAGACGCGAAAGCCGGGCAATGACAAAGGAAATGCATCAACGTTTCATCATCTTCCCCGCATGCCCTACACATGCTATCACTTGCCGCACCGTTTTTACATAAGTGAGCTCGTAGTTCTATGTGTCCCGTTATGATACCAATAGCTATACTATACTCCTTCTTGCTTCCTTTCAGCAATACCTTCGTCTTCTCACTATATGGTTCCCCCCATAGGATTTCCGACGTCCTACCGACCGTTTCGCTGTTGCACAATGTTGCATGCGCATTCGTCGCCCACTCCCATAACTTGGATTGCGTCGATCCGAATGGCTTCGGGTTAACCAAGTTTATTAACGGCAGTCCTCTGGCCTTTACCGCCAAATCGTCTGCCTTTTCACTTTCCCTTACTCCGTTATGGCCCGGCACCCAAACGAAGTGCATTTTCCCATGCTCAGAGAAGGCATTAATCTCCTTCTTACTCCACAAGACTGTTCGTGACCTTACCGTCCTGGTTGTTATTGCCCTTATGGCAATTTACTGTCGGTAAAGATGTTCACACTCGAAATTCTCCCGTTAGCACCACACCACTTCACGTATTCCGTGATCGCCCGGATCTCCGCCTGCAGGACCGTATTATGGTCAGGCAGTCTAAAACAAATGTCAGTCCCGGGGTTTTCAATGTAAACCCCCAGACCCGCTCTGTCCTCTAGTTATGATCGATCCGTGTAACATGTTCTTCCAGATGGCAATACTAGGGTTCCGTCAATCCAAGACTGTGCCGATGGCTGCAGTGCGTCGCACTCGACTTCAAGGTTCATTTCAGGTATCCGATCGGAAACCTCTCCACTTCCTTCCAGGTTTCCTATCGTCGCCTCAATTATGCCGCGATGGTATGAGCTGCTCCCATCCTCTATCTATTCTCCCATCGCCTTAAGTCTCATAGCCGTAGTTGCTGCCTCACACTTAATCTGTATGTCAATGGGTCGGATATCTAGAATAGTCTTCAGTACCCTAATGGGCGTGGTCCTCATCGCTCCGCCTATGCCAAGACAACATATTCTCTAAACCTGTTGTATGGTCCTTATGTTGCACTTTTTCTTCATCGCAGTCCACCAAACTACTGAGCCGTAGTTAAGTATTGGTCGAATCACGTGCCTGTAAAGCCAGTGAATATTCTCGGATTCAGGCCCCATTTCGAGCCTACGGCCGGTCTACATAGTGCCCAACATCTGTCAGTACGCTTCTGAATGTTACACTTCCAATTCAGTATCCTGTCCAAGGTCACACCTAAGTTGTTGACCTTGTCAGATATCGAAATCGTATTTGCCCTTGTCAAATATCGTGAACAGGCATATTTCAGTCTTCTCTGGGTTAAAATTGAGACCTCTGGGTCTAGCCCAGTCATATGCCATATGCAAGACCCTTTCGGCCCTTCTTCACAGCTCGTTCGGATCCTTACCCCTTGGAAGTATTATAACATCGCCTGCGTAGCAGACGGGTTCAAATCCCTATATATATATATATATATATATATATATATATATATATATATATATATATATATATATATATATATATATATATATATATATATATATATATATAGTGGTCACCCTTAGGAGTTGCGATAAAATGCCCCCCTGTGGCGTGCCCTGTGTCACTTTCACCCTTATATTTATGCCATGGGACACACAATTTTTCCACCTGTTCTTTACCATATGGTTTATCCAGTCTCTAAGGACCGGGTCCACCCGGTACTGATCTAAGGACCCGGATCAGTGTGTCGTTCCGCACATTGTTAAAAGCCCCCTCGATGCCAATGCATACCGCCAGTGTGTACGTTTTGGCACATCCTCGAGTAGGGCAGTCTCCACCGTTCTCCCTTGACATAGGCATGCTGATTGTATTTGAGCAGTTCGCTGGATGTCCCACTCTTTACCGTGGTGTCCACAAAACGTTCCATGGTTTTGGGTAGAAGGGACGTAAGGATTATGGGTCTTGGGTATAAACACCCCCTTGCCTCCTGCCAGGCTTCTGGAGTATATGCAAGTCCTAGGCACGCTGTGAAAATTTTGGCCAGATGAGGCGCCAGATAGTCTGCCTCTTTCTGTAGTAACGCCGGAAATATTCCATCAGTCACCCCGACGATTTAAGTGGTTTGAAGGACCCCACCCAGTGCAGTCGTAATCCTGTTGACATTTTCGTCTGTCTTCTATGCTTGGACAATCTAAATTATTTTGCCCAAGCCACATTTAGATCTATATTTTTCTTTGTAGCGTGGGCTGTTGCGATTTCTTTCACTTTCTTATACCTTTAGTTTCAGCCCTTTATTGCCATTGTAGGTACTTGTTTGTGGTGGCACGTCCCCACAGTCATTGGGCGTCAAATGTGGATGTCAATTTCCTTCTATACTTCCAAATACCTTTTTTTGCGACCCATATTGCCGTGGCCGACAAATAATTCATGTTTGGGGGTGTATTGGGAGTAGAATGGCTCCAGACTCTTGGTCCCGAAAGTGTATTTCAATGTCGTGCTTTACTCCCAAATACCTTTCATTTGAACCCCATATAGCCATGATCGGCAAATATTTCCGATATGGGGGCAATTGGATATCGAATTCGTTTTCTACTCCAAATACCTTTCATTTGAGTTCCATATTTTTGTGATTGGTCTATATATGCATTCGGTGACTTTGGCTTTCCTTTTCCATTTGCATCTTCGATGATGAATGGTCTCCAAAGAGAAACAAACACAACTTGTAAAATTTAATGATCTCGGCCTAACGGGCAAAAAAACTTGAAAAATTAAAATTCAGCAGAGCCCGGCCAGGGTTCGAACCTGGGACCACGGAGCAACGGCGAGAGTCAATGCCGTTGTCTTAGTGTTCGGCCATTACACAAAAATAAATGCATTGGAAAAAAGTACAGCTAATAAGCAGGGTTTTCGAGCTTGGTTAATGTGATAATTGTATCATAGATGCGTTTTCGCAATTAATACGATTTAAATACGGCCCTTGAAGCCATCGCACCTAATATGGTTGAAAAGTCTTCTAACCAAAGACGAAACGCGTCCCATAGTTGGTGTGTGTTGCTACCTTTGGCTTTCCTTTTCCATTTGCATCTTCCATCATTCAGCTCGTCTCGAAAGAGAAACAAACAAAACTTGTAAAATTTAATGATCTGAAATTTTCAATCACGATTGTAATTGTTTTTAATTGAAAATATTAAACTATCTGACCCGGGCTCGCTCCGCTGCGCCTTCTTTTACTTTATATGGAGCAAAATTTTCCTTTGAATATTTATTTTTGACAATTAAAGAGCTTTTAGTGAAATACCATCCTAAGAAAATAATATTGACTAACAATAAAAGTGCCTTTATCTGAAACCCATATGATCTTTATTGGTCTACGAATTTAATGTTAGGAGTACACCATTTTTATAATACTTTATTTCAGCCCGATATTCTCATGATATCTGATTTTGGGGTGTTTTCGGGGGTGAGATGGTCCCCCAGAAACTTGGCCCTGAAAAAATATCAGCATCGTGCTCTTCTTTTAAGTACCATTTATTTAAACCCCATATTGCCATTGGTTTAGGGGAGTTTACACGATAAGGCCTCCCCCAAACACATGTCCCCAAAAAAGGTTACCAAATTCTCCTTATTACAAAAGTCAGCAAATATGTCCGCTTTGGAATATTGGCCCTAAAAATTTTAAATATTTAGTTCCACTCTCTTTAAGACCCAAATTGTCTTGGTGAGCAAATACGTCCTATTTGGGGGTTGTTATGGTGGTGGGACATCTCCTAGACAGTTGGTCCTTGATGTTGATATCAGATACGTCGTCTACTCCAAAGACCTTTAATTTGACCATATTGCTATAGTAGTAAATTTGTCCCCTTGGTGGAATGTTTTTGAGAGAGACGGCCCCCTAAAACACCTGGTCCCATATTTGGATATCAAATTCGAGTTCTACACTTAAAAGCCTTTTATTTAAGCCCAATTCCTATGATCAGTAAATAAGTCCTAATTGGGAAGGGGGGACCCCCCGAAACGTGGTCCCACATTTGGATATTAGATTCGTATTCTATTCGCAAATACCTTTCATTTGAGTCTCATATTGCCATGGTCGTTAAATATGTCCGATTTGGGGGTGTTTTGGGGGTTGGGGTGGTCCCCCTAGCACATGGTCCAACAATTGGATATCAGATACGTTTTCTTATCCTAAATACCTTTCATTTGAGTCCCATATTGTCGTGATTGGTCTAAATATATATTTGGTAGGTATTAGGGTGGGGCTGCCCCACTAGGTACCCTATCTAAAATTTGGATACCAAATTTTTATTTTAAGGGTACTATATGAGGGCACACAAAATTTTGCTTAAAACGCACTACCCATCTCCGAGATCTGGCGTTTTTGAAAATTATGGTAAGGGGGAGGGTCCGCCCCCCTTAATATATCAAAACAAGTAAAAGCGTGCTAAGTTCGGCCAGGCCGAATCTTATATACCCTCCACCATGGATCGCATTTGTCGAGTTCTTTTCCCGGCATCTCTTCTTAGGCAAAAAAAAGGATATAAGAAAAGATTTGCTCTGCTATTAGAGCGATATTAAGTTATGGTCCGGTTTGGACCACAATTAAATTATATTTATGTTGGAGACCTGTGTAAAATGTCAGCCAATTCGAAAAAGATTTGCGCCCTTTGGGGGCTAAAGAAGTAAAATAGAGAGATCGATTTATATGGGAGCTGTATCAGCCTATCGACCGATTCAGACCATAATAAACACGTATGTTGATGGTCATGAGAGAATCCGTCGTACAAAATTTCAGGCAAATCGGATAATAATTGGGACCTCTAGAGGCTCAAGAAGTCAAGATCCCAGATCGGTTTATATGGCAGCTATATCAGGTTATGAACCGACTTGTACTTTATTTGACATAGTTGTTGAAAGTAACAATAAAAAACGTCTTGCGAAATTTCAGCCAAATCGGATAGAAACTGCGCCCTCTAGAAGCTCAAGAAGTCAAGTCCCCAGATCTGTTTATATGAAAGCTATATCAGGTTATAAACCGATTTGAACCATATTTGGCACAGTTGTTGGATATCATAACAAAATACTACGTGCCAAAATTCATTCAAATTGGATAAGAATTGCGCCCTCTAGAGGCTCAAGAAGTCAAGACCCAAGATCGGTTTATATCACAGCTATATAAAGTTATGGACCGATTTGAACCATACTTGGCACAGTTGTTGGATATCGTAACAAAACACGTCGTGCAAAATTTCATTCCAATCGGATAAGAATTGCGCACTCTAGAGGCTCAAGAAGTCAAGACCCATGATCGGTTTATATGGCAGCTATATCAGGTTATAGACCGATTTTAACCATACTTAGCACAGTTGTTGGATATAATAACAAAACACGTCGTGCAAAATTTCATTCCAATCGGATAAGAATTGCGCACTCTACAGGCTTAAGAAGTCAAGACCCAAAATCGGTTTATATGGTTCAAATCGGTTCATAACCTGATATAGATGTCATATAAACAGATATGGGGACATGACTTTTTGAGCTTCTTGAGGGCGCAATTCCTATCCGATTTGGCTGAAATTTTGCATGACGTATTTTATTATTATACCCTCCACCATAGGATGGGGGTATACTAATTTCGTCATTCTGTTTGTAACTCCTCGAAATATTCGTCAGAGACCCCATAAACTTGATCGACATGGCATTTTAAGTCGAACTATCCATGTCCGTTCGTCTGTCCGTCCGTCTGTCTGTCGGAAGCACGCTAACTTTCGAAGGAGTAAAGCTAGCCGCTTGAAATTTTGCACAAATACTTCTTATTAGTGTAGGTCGGTTCGGATTGTAAATGGGCTATATCGGTCTACGTTTTGATATAGCTGCCATATAAACCGATCTGGGGTCTTGACTTTTTGAGCCACAAAAGGACGAAATTATTGTCCGATTCGGCTGAAAATTTGCATGAGGTGTTTTGTTCTGGCTTTGAACAACTGTGTTAAGAATAGTTTAAATCGGTCCATAACCTGATATGGCTGCCATATAAATCGATCTGTGGTCTTGACTTCTTGTGCCTCTACAGGGAGCAATTCCTATCCGATTTGGCTGAAATATTGCATGTTATGTTTTGTTATGACTTCCAATAACTGTAGTAAGAATAATTTAAATCGGTCCATAACCTGATATAGCTGCCATATAAACCGATTTGGGGTCTTGACTTCTTGAGCCTCTAGAGGACGCAATTATTATCCGATTTGGCTGAAATTTTTCATGAGGTGTTTTGTTATGACTTTCAACAACTGTGCTAAGAGTAGTTCAAATCGGTCCATAACCTGATATAGCTGCCATATTAACCGATCTAGGGTCTTGACTTCTTGTGCCTCTACAGGGAGCAATTCCTATCCGATTTGGCTGAAATATTGCATGTTATGTTTTGTTATGACTTCCAATAACTGTAGTAAGAATAATTTAAATCGGTCCATAACCTGATATAGCTGCCATATAAACCGATTTGGGGTCTTGACTTCTTGAGCCTCTAGAGGACGCAATTATTATCCGATTTGGCTGAAATTTTTCATGAGGTGTTTTGTTATGACTTTCAACAACTGTGCTAAGAGTAGTTCAAATCGGTCCATAACCTGATATAGCTGCCATATTAACCGATCTAGGGTCTTGACTTCTTGAGCCACTAGAGGGCGCAATTATTATCCGATTTAGCTGAAATTTTGTACAACGGCTTCTCTTATGACCTTTACTACACGTGTGGAAAATGGCATGAATCGGTTTATAGCCTAATGCAGCTCCCCTATAAACCGATCTCCCTATTTTAGTTCTTCAGCCCCCAAAGTGCGCAATTCTTGCTAGATTTGGCTGAAATTTGACACTATGAGTTCTACTACGGTTTTTCAATATTCAGTGCAATTATGGTCCGAAATGAACGATAACCTGATATTGTTCCAATAACATAGCAATTCTTTACTTTTATCTAAAAAGAGATACTATGGCAAGAGCTCGACAAATGCGATGCATGGTGAAGGGTATATAAGATTCGGCCCAAAATTTCGGCGAAATCGGATTATTGGGCCAAGACTTTAAATCGGGAGATCGGTCTTTATGGCCAAAATTTTTAAGAAAAGATTCTTCTATTACTGTGAAATTGGCAAAGTTACTTTAATTTTCTTTTTTTTTTTTGAAAAAAAGTGGGAGCTATTTCTAACACTGAACCAATTTTGTTGAAACAGTCGAACAAACAGCGGACAGACAGACAGGCATAGGTTAATCGAATCGGAAAGTGATTCTGAGTCGATCGGTATACTTATCAATGGGTCCATCTCTCTTCCTTCTGGATGTTACAAGCAAATACACTAAGTTATAATGCTCTGTAACACAGTAGCTGTTGCAAAGAAATGCTATCCTCACTACTACTGAACCACAATAGTAGTGAGGGTATAAAAACGCCAAAATTCAAGCAAATAAAATACAGATTTTTGTTGTTCAGTGAAAAAAGCAAACCTTTTTGTCAACTTAAAAAAGTACTATTTTAACCCTAAAATGTACTTTATATTTTTCTTGATTATTGACTTTAAGGTTTAGTTTTGGTGTATTCAGATATCTTAATTAAAATTTTATAGCTAAATTTTTTGTCGAATATTTCGATCAGCCAAAAACCCATTTTAAAAGAGTTGTTAACACTTTCTTAAAAAAAGGAGCTAAAAACACCTTTAGTGAGTCACTTGAGGATTAAAATATTCCACAGTGTCAGTAATATTGCCGAATATACTATACACCTAAAATGAAAGAATTACGAGAAATCATTAGCCAAAATTATAGAAGAATGTCCAGAAGGGGGAACTTGTTCTCGCCAGAATTCAAGAATTGAAAATGATACTAGTCAAAAAAAATATCTTGGTCTTCCCTCAAATACCATTTATTTAAACTCTATATTGACATTGAGATGATGCGTCCTCAAACATTTAGCCCCAAAATTTGTACTCTTTCGGGGGTGTTTTGGAAAAGGGGCGGTGCTCCAACTACATGGATATCAGATTCGTATTCTACTCCCAAATACCTTTATTTGAGCACCATATTACGATGGTCAGTTAATAATTGTTGTTTGTGGGGTGTTTTAGGGAAGGGGTAGACCGCTAATACCTTTCATTTGAGCCCAACATAGACGTGGTTGGTAAATATGCCCGATTTAGGGGTGTTTTGGGGAATGGGGTGGTCCCCCAAACACTTAGCCCTGAAAATATATCAGCATCGTGGTCTACTCTTAAATATCATTTATTTGAACCTCATATTGCCATTGGTCTCAAAATTGAATATTCATTTAAACCCCAATTGCAAAGTCAGCTCATATGTCCGGTTTGGGTATGGGCCCTAAAAACTATCAATATCGAGATCCACTCCCTTTAAGACCCAAAATTGTCATGGTGAGCAAATGCGTCCTATTTGGGGGTTCATATGGTTGTGGGACGTCCTCTAGGGAGTTGGTCCCGAATATTGATATCAGATTCGTGGTCTACTTTCGAATACCTTTCATTTCAGCCCCATATTTCCATAGTCGGCAAACATGACCGGTTTCGAGGGTGTTTTGGGAGATGGGGCGGCCGATCAGTGACTTAGCCCTGAAAATATATATCAGATACGTGTGGTACTCTAAAATACTTCATATTACAGCCCCATATTGGAATGGTCAGCAAATACGTACAATATGGGTGGTGTAATGGGGGTGGATTGGCCCCATATACACTTTTTCCCGAATATTGATTTGTGCTTGTCTCCCAAAGACCTTTCATTTGAGCCCCATATTGATATGGTCGTAAATTTGTCCTTTTTTGGGGGATGTTTTTGGGGAAGGGTTGGACCCCCAGGAGCTTGGTACCACATCTGGATATCAGATTCGTACGGTACACGTAAATATCTTTCATTTGAGTCCCATACTGCAATGGTCGGTAAATATGTCTCATTTTGGGGGTTTGGGTGGTCCCCCAAACACTTGGTCTCATATTTGGATATCACATTAGTTTTCTAATCTTAAATACCTTTCATTTGAGTCCCATACAGTCGTGATTGGTATATATATATATATATATTAGGTAGGTTTTTGGGGTGGAGCGCCCCCCCGTAGGTATCCCATGCGAAATTTGGATACCAAATTTTTGTTTGTAGGTTGCCATAAGAGAGCACACAAAATTTCGCTTAAATCGCACCACCCATCTCCGAGATCTGGCGTTTTTGAAAATTAGAGTAAGGAGAGGGTCCGCCCCCATCAGATATCAAAAAATGTAGTGTCTATTTTCACCACGGGATGATTATGCACCATCTGTGAAAATTTCATGAAAATCGGTTCAACCGTTTCTGAGTCTATAAGGAACACACATGAGTCTATAAGGAACACAAATTTATGATATCGGGATGGGGGCAGACCCTCCCCCTTACCCCAAAGGTATGAGGAAAAGGTATTAGGGAGTTGATTAAAGGTATTTGCGAGTCGATTACGAATATTACATTAAAATTTGCGTTCAAGTCTAGGTGGCGCTTTTCATCCTAAAGGTATGGGACTCAAATGAAAGGTTTTTGAGAGTAGAAAACGAATTTGATATCCAATGTTGGAGCCAAGTGCCCTAAACTGAACTTCATTTCCGTTGGCAATAAAGAACGAATTTGATATCCATTTTCAGTGCAAAGTGCCGGTGACCTCCCCAGTCCCAAAACTCCCTTCAAACGTTTCAGATTTGAAGGGAGTTTTGGGACTGGGCAATATGGGGCTCAAATGAAAGCGATTTGGAAGTGCAGAACGTATTTGATTTCCATATTTGGGTCGAAATGTCTGAGGTGCCATCCCTCCCCCAATGAGAACATTACCCAAAAGTTTAAACTCCGTGATAAAGGACCATTTTTAATAGCCGAGTCCGAGCGGCATCCCGCAGTGCGACATCTCTTTGGGGAAATTTTTTTAAATGACCATGCATGTCATTGTACCTCGCAAATGTCGCCAACATTAATAGGGGATAAACACCGCCTTATTCGATGTTCTCGCCAGGATTCGAACGCGTTCAGCGTCATAGTGTCCTCACCCTAAAAAAATATTAGAGAGTTAAAGAAGACGCAGCGGAGTGGGCCCGGTTCGGCTAGTAGGGTATAAATATAAACCACCGCTATGGTACAGTGTATTATAACTTAAAGCATTTGTTTGCAACGCTCAGAAAGAATAGAGCTAGACATTATTCAGCATACCGATCGGCTAAAAATCACTTCCTGATTCGATTTAGTAATGTCCGTCTGTCTCTTCATGTATTCTTGTAATCAAGGTGCACCTGACATTTGTTGTCGGATTTTCATAAAATTTGCAACAAGTCACTTTTTTGGTCGAAGGACGAACGCGATTGATTTTTAACAAAATCGGATCAGATTTTGATATAGCTCCCATGTATAACTTTCTTCCGATATGGCCTTTTTAGAGTGTAATAACGACAATTTTATCCCGATCTTAAGGAGTAAAGCTAGCAGCTTGAAATTTTGCACAAGTACTTCTTATTAGTGTAGGTCGGTTGGTATTGTAAATGGGCCATGTCGGTCCATGCTTTGATATAGCTGCCATATAAACCGATGTTGGGTCTTGACTTCTTGGTACCCTAGAGTGCGCAATTCTAATCCGATAGGGATGACATTTTGCACGACGTGTTTTGTTATAATATCCAACAACTGTGCCATGTATGGTTCAAATCGGCTCATAACCTGATATAGCTGTCATATAAACCGATCTTGGGTCTTGACTTCTTGAGCCTCTAGAGTGCGCAATTCTAATCTGATTGGAATAAATTTTGCACGACGTGTTTTGTTATTATATCTAATAACTGTGCCAAGTATGGTCAAAATCGGTCCATAACCTGATATAGCTGTCATATAAACCGATCTTGGGTCTTGACTTCTTGAGCCTCTAGAAGGCGCAATTCATATCCGATTTGAATGAATATTTGCATGACTTATTTTATTCTTACTTTCAACAACTGTGTCAAATGAGGTTCAAATCGCTTCATAATCTGATATAGCTGCCATATAAACCGATCTGGGATTTTGACTTCTTGAGCCTCTAGAGGTCGCAATTATTATCCGATTTGCCTGAAATTTTGTACGACGGATCCTCTCTTGACCATCAACATACGTGTTTATTATGGTCTGAATCGGTCTATAGCCTGATACAGCTCCCATATAAATCGATCTCTCTATTTTATTTCTTGTTTTTCTTTACCCTTTGTTTGTCTAAAAGGAGATACCGGGAAAGAACTCGACAAATGCGGTCAATGGTGGAGGGTATATAAGATTCGGCCCGGCCGAACTTAGCACGCTTTTTCTTGTTTTTATATATCTTTTACCGATGTGGACTTTTAAGGCTATAGTGGCCACAATTTTGGTGTTATCGTAGAAAAATCTTGCAAGGTTGTATTCGATATTTCAAGAGGTATACAAATCCGACTAGATTTACGCACACACTCAACGAAATTTGTTATTCAAAACAGCAAAAATGTTTCTAAAGCATCAGTTCTTGTTCCCTGTTAAAGGAAAAGCTGATATTACTGATGTTTCGGCAAACATTATGCTATGTATTACCAAACATTTAGTACTGAAATTTCAGCAAACAAAATCTGCCGTTTGAAGTACTATTTATGTCTGCCTTTTGCGGCCTGTCATTTGTTTTAATTACTTTGGGCATTTTTAACACAAGCTATTGAACATGAGAAATTATATTGGAAAGAAGTTTTTAATTATAGAATATTACTGAAAGGAAATTACATGGTGAACAGATCCTGGCATACATAGCCATTGCTGCCGTTGGCATGAAGGTCGCGAAACGTTTCTAGTCAATACAATTGCTCTGCTAATGGGGATTTTGTTGATTCCCTATGTTCACACTGAACATTTTATTTTTATACCCACCACCGAAGTGTGGGGGTATATTAATTTTGTCATTCCGTTTGCAACACATCGAAATATCCATTTCCGACCCTATAAAGTATATATATTCTTGATCAGCGTAAAAATCTAAGACGATCTAGACATGTCCGTCCGTCTGTCTGTTGAAATCACGCTACAGTCTTTAAAAATAGAGATATTGAGCTGAAATTGTGCACAGATTCTTTTTTTGTCCATAAGCAGGTTAAGTTCGAAGATGGGCTATATCGGACTATATCTTGATATAGCCCCCATATAGACCGATCCGCCGAGTTAGGGTCTTAGGCCCATAAAAGCCACATTTATTATCCGATTTTGTTGAAATTTGGGGCAGTGAGTTGCGTTAGGCCCTTCGACATCCTTCGTCAATTTGGCTCAGATCGGTCTAGATTTGGATATAGCTGCCATATAGACCGATCCTCCGATTTAGGGTCTAAGGCCCATAAAAGCCACATTTTTTATCCGATTTCGCTGAAATTTGGGACAGTGAGTTGTGTTAGGCCCGATCCTCCGATTTAGGGTCTAAGGCCCATAAAAGCCACATTTATTAACCGATTTCGCTGAAATTTGGGACAGTGAGTTGTGTTAGGCCCTTTGACATATTTCTTCAATTTGGTCCAGATTTAGATATAGCTGCCATATAGACCGATTTCTTGATTTATGGTTCTGGGCCCATAAAATGCTCATTCACATGGTGAACAGATCCTGGCACACATAGCCATTGCTGCCGTTGGCATGGAGGTCGCGAAACGTTTCTAGTCAATACAATTGCTCTGCTAATGGGGATTTTGTTTATTCCCTATGTTCACAGTGAACATTTTATTTTTGGATATATTTTATAGTAATACTAGCGGGACAGGGCCCGCTCCGCAGTACATTCTTTCACTCTCTTATTTTATCTAAACCCTATTCTGGCACGGTCAGGGAATAATCACTATTTGGGGGTGCTTGAACGGCCTTTCAGAAATTTCGCCCCAATGTGGATATCATATTGATGCACGTCTGCCAAAATCCTCTCATTTGAGCTTTATATTACTATGGTCGGTAAATATGTCCGGTATGGGGGTATTTTTGGGGTTGAGTTGGACCGTCATTTATCAGATTTGTGCGTGCTCTAGTCACAATATCTTTCATTTGAGCCCCATTTGTCATTACATGTCCAGTTTGAGCGGTATAAAGGGAATGGAGCTGCCATCCACACACTTAGCCCTGAAAAATATCAGCATCGTGCTCTACTTACAAAATTCCTTTCATTTGTGTCCCAATTGCAATTGGTTTATGGGGTGAGACGATCCCTAACACTTGGCTTCAAAATGGCATATCAAATTCGTTTTCTACTATCAAACACCTATTATTTATTACCATAGTAAGCCAACATGGCCGGTTTGAAGGGAGTTTCTGAAATAATATCAGCATCGTGCTAGAGCACGAGTTAGTTTGAGCCCCATAATACGCTACGGGTCTCTTTCAGATCCACACTAATTAATTTTGTTTTGTATTTGTTACTTACGTTCAAAGTCATATTTCAACGCTACCACATTTTTTAAGATCCGTAGGTCCTCTTTATTTATCCCAATTTGAGGGTAAAAAGTGAAATCTATTACCAAAGACCCTTTATTGCTCTGCTATTCTATCCTGATCGGCCTTAATATATTATTTTAATTCCTTGTTTTGGGAAGGATAGTGGGAGAGGGATCCGCCTCCGACACGCCCTTTCATTTGTGTACAATATGTTCTCAGTCTTTTTACCTGACAGTTTGGGTTTTTTTTGGCTGGGTGGAGAGTTTCGCTCCCCCCGACGCAAAAACCCAAAAAACAATTTATGTGAGTCCTTTATTGTCGGGATATACATATCCTGTTGAACGATAGGACGTGACCTAGATACTTGAAACCTTATATCATTATTAGATTCGAACTCTACTGCATAGACCTTTCTTTTAATTCCCATACTATCCCGATCGAACTACACGTCCTATTGAAGGCTGTTTAATGGGTTGGTCCCGGACTCTGTCCCAAAAGTGTATACCACTTTCGTAGTTAACTCCCAAACACTTTCGTTTGCTACCCATTTGTGACATTGGCCATTCATGCCGTAGACACTTCGGACCAAATTTTTATAACAGACGTGTTCTCAACTTCCAAAAACTCTTAATTTTGTAACCATATTGCTCAAAGCGGTGAAAGTGTCCTTTTAAGGGGTTTTTTAGTGGTGAGAATACAACGCGTGATCTCTTTAATATTCTGCTAGAGAAGATTATACGAGATGCAGATGTGAATAGATATGGCACACTAAACACAAGAGAACACAAGTTACTGTCCTATGCCGACGACATTGATATCATAGGTCGGTCACCGGAAGTAGTAACTGCAGCCTTTGAGAGAATCGAAAGAGTCAGTGAAAATGGGTCTGGCAGTAAATGGAGATAAGACGAAATAGATGGATGGATTCAACTCCCAAAAAGCCTTGCACAACCGAGCAGATAAAGAAAATTGAGAAAATTGGGAACCACAACTTTGAGACAGTCAGTAACCTTATCTACCTCGGCACCGCCGTAACCGAAACGAATGACACCAGTTTTGAGATTAAGCGAAGAATAATAGTGGCAAACAGATGTTACTTTGGACCAAGTAAGCAGTTTAATAACAAGTAAAAGCGTGCTAAGTTCGGCCGGGCCGAATCTTATATACCCTCCACTATGGATCGCATTTGTCGAGTTCTTTTCCCGGCATCTCTTCTTAGGCAAAAATAAAAAGGATATAAGAAAAGATTTGCTCTGCTATTAGATCGATATTAAGATATGGTCCGGTTTGGACCACAATTAAATTATATTTATGTTGGAGACCTGTGTAAAATGTCAGCAAATTCGAATAAGAATTGCGCTCTTTGTGGGCTCAAGAAGTAAAATAGAGAGATCGATTTATATGGGATCTGTATCGGGCTATAGACTGATTCAGACCATAACAAACACGTATGTTAATGGTCATGAGAGAATCCGTCGTACAAAATTTCAGGCAAATCGGATAATAATTGCGACCTCTAGAGGCTCAAGAAGTCAAGATCCCAGATCGGTTTATATGGCAGCTATATCAGGTTATGAACCGATTTAAACCATACTTGGCGCAGTTGTTGGATATAATAACGAAACACGTCGTGCGAAATTTCATTCCAATCGGATAAGAATTGCGCACTCTAGAGGCTCAAGAAGTCAAGACCCCAGATCGGTTTATATGACAGCTATATCGGGTTATGAACCGATTTGAACCATATTTAACACAATTGTTGGATATCATAACAAAATACTACGTGCCAAAATTCATTCAATTTGGACAAGAATTGCGCCCTCTAGAGGCTCAAGAAATCAAGACCCAAGATCGGTTTATATGACAGCTATATAAGGTTATAGACCGATTTGAACCATACTTGACAAAGTTGTTGGATATAATAACGAAACAGGTCGTGCAAAATTTCATTCCAATCGGATAAGAATTGCGCACTCTAGAGGCTCAAGAAGTCAAGACCCAAGATCGGTTTATATGGCAGCTATATCAAAACATGGACCGATATGGCCCATTTACAATACCAACAGACCTACACTAATAAGAAGTATTTGTGCAAAATTTCAAGCGGCTGGCTTTACTCCTTCGGAAGTTAGCGTGCTTTCGACATACAGACGGACGGACAGACGGACGGACATGGCTAGATCGACATAAAATTTCACGACGATCAAGAATATATATACTTTATGGGGTCTAAGACGAATATTTCGAGTAGTTGCCATCAGAATGACGAAATTAGTATACCCCCCATCTTATGGTGGAGGGTATAACATGGCCACCTCTCGACAAACGAAGATTACACTATACAAGAGACTGATACTACCCGTGCTGTTACAATATATGGTTCAGAAGCATTGGTACTTGTGAAAGCAGATGAAGCCGTGCTTGGAGTATTTGAGAGATAGATTCTTCGTAAAATTTATGGACCAGTTTGCGTTAATGGATATTATAGGCGACGTATGGACCAAGAGCTTTATGACGACGATAGCATAGTTACACACGGCTGCGTTGGCTATGTCATGTTGTCAGAATGGATGAAGCTCCAGAAAAGAAATCTTTTGAAGGCAAACACGGCGGTACACGCAAACCGTAAAGACCAAATGCCCAGTGGAAAGATCAAGTTGTGGGAGACACCTCGAAACTTGGTGTCAGAGATTTTAGAATGAGCGCAGAAGATCGAGGCGCTTGGAATGCTATTCTACATTCGGCTAGGGAAACAAATATTCTGTCATAGCCAATTAAAGTAAGTAAGAGAATACAACGGGAAAAGCAACGAAAGCATTTGTGGTTGACAATTCCGGGGTAGAAGTGTGCACTTGAGTAGTCGAGGCACGCGTGAATCACGCGTGATTGAGGTCCAAATCTGAAAACGTGATCGTACGTGAGCGTGATTGAAATTAAATACTTCGTGCGTGAGTGGGAATCACGACTCACAACGCAAATCACAACTCATGGGAAAATCACGAACCACGAGAAATCACGACTCATAAGAAAATCACGAGTTAGGGTTAGTATTCTTTTCTGCTTCTTAAAATAGCTAAAATTTTTAATTGTTTAGCGAGTGAAATTTGACAGCGATCAAATGTTTTTGTTTCCATACCAAAATACATTTTTATACCCTACACAACTACTGTGGGACAGTGCATTTTTTTATACCACCCAAAAGGAAGAGAGATAGACCCATTGATAAGTATACCTAACGACTCAGAAGCAATTTCTGATTCGGTTTAGCTAAGTCCGTCAGTCTGTCTGTGCATGTAAATTTGTGTACAAAGTACAGGTCGCAGTTTTAATCCGATCGTCTTCAAATTTGGTACAGACATGTTTTTCGGCCTAGAGACGATTGAAATTGGGAAAATCGGTTAAGATTTAGATATAGCTTCAATATATATATATTTGTCTGATTTCCAATATATACATATATATACATATATATGTATATATATATATATATATATATATATATATATATATATATATATATATATATATATATATATATATATATATATATATATATATATATATATATATATATGTATATATATATATATATATATATATATATATATATACTAGCTGGCCCGGTCCCGCTCCGCTGCGCCTTCTTTTACTTTATATGAAACAAAAGTTTCCTTGGAATATTTATTTCCGATAATTAAAGAGCTTTTAGTGAAATACCATGCTACGAATATAGTATATCGCTTGACAAATGTCCGAATCCCATATGAATTTTATTGGTCTACGAATGGTGTTATGGTGGTGATATCAGATACGTGGTCTACTCCCAAATACCTTTAATTTGAGCCCCATATTTCCATAGTCGGCAAACGTGACCGGCTTGGGGGGGCCTTTTGGGTGATGGGCGGCCACTCGGTGAGTTGGCCTTGAAAATATATATCGGATTCGTGTTCTACTCTAAAAACCCTCTTATTTGAGCCTCATATTGCAAAAGTCAGCAAATACTTACTATTTGGGTGGTGTTGTGGAGGTGGGGTGGGCCCATAGACACTTTCCCAAATATTGATATCAGATTCGTGCTTTACTCCCAAAGACCTTTTTATTTGAGCCCCATATGGCTATGGTCGTAAATGTGTCCCTTTTGGAGGACGTTTTCGGGAAGATGCGGCCCCCCAAACACTTGGTCCCATATTTGGATATCAGATTCTAATTCTACATGGAAATTTTTATTTTTTGGGTACTATATGAGAGCACACAAAATTTCGCTTAAATCGTACCACCCATCTCCGAGAACTCGCGTTTCTGAAAATTAGGGTAAGGGGGAGGGTCTCCCCCCCAATGTAGTACCAAAAATGTAGTACCCTTTTTTCACCACGGGATCATTATGCACCATCTGTGACAATTTAAAGAAATTCGGTTCAGCCGTTTCTGAGTCTATAAGGAACACACAAGCATACAAACAAACAAACCTACAAACAAACACAAACTGATATATATATATATATATATATATATATATATATATATATATATATATATATATATATAGATATATATATATATATATATATATATATATATATATATATCTCCAGATTTTCACCATATCTACATCTGAGCTGATTTCTAATGAAATTCACATATATATATATATATAAATCGCCCGATTTGCACTCCTAGAGCCACTGCATTAATTGACTTATCTTGCCAAAAATTTGTACAGCGATTTCCTCAACAACGACTACCACAATATCTATGAAGTTTGCTAGAAAACGGTTTACATATAAATATACCTCCCATATATATGTTCGTCATATTTGCAATTTTGTTTTCATTTGTCCACTCTATTTATTACAGTTTGAATATATTTGCTCGAAATTTAATACGGATTGTTATAACCCATCCGCAAACGCCCATCCAAATAGGTTCACAATTATACAAACCTCCCACTTTGTATTTATAGTCTACATGAAGGGTATTATAAATTAGGCACCGCCCGGCTTTTGCCTTTCGTTACTGCTTTTATCTGCACTTATTGTTTTCTATATTAAACCTTTTTATACATTACACCACTACTGTGATACATGGTATTATAACTCAGTGTATTTGTTTGTAACACCCGAAAGGAAGAGAGATAGACCCATTGATAATTATGCCGATCGACCCAGAATCACTTTCTGGTTCGATTTAGCTATGTCCGTCTGTCTGTCTATTCCTCTGTTCATGTTAATTCGTGCACAAACTACAGGTCGCAGTTTTCATCCGATCGTCTTCAAATTTCGTAAAGGCATGTTTTTCGGCCTAGACGCGTAGCCTATTGAAATTGGAAAAAATCGGTTCACATTTCCATACATATGTTCGTCCGATTTGCTGTTATAATGCAATAAAATGGTCATTCTCTCAAAATTTGGCATTATTTTCTGATCACTCTCGATATAACTACTGAATTTCAAAGAGATCGGTTCAGGTTTAGATATAGCTCTCATATATGTATATTGCCCGATTTTCACTCCAGGAGCCACTGCAAGCGCATTTATTGGCCAATCTTCCCAAAAATTTTTACAACGCTTTCCTCCACGATTTCCACAATATCTACAAAATGTAATCAAATTAGGTTCCCATAGATATATATATATTTAGATATAACTTCCATATATATGTTCGCCCGATTTGCAGTAATAATGCAATAAAATGGTCATTTGTTTGCCGATTTTCTCGAAATTTGGCAGGAAGCTTTTTTTAATGACTCGACATTACTGATGAATTTCATAGAAATCGGTTCAGATTTAGATCTTGCCAAAATTTTGTTAGAAATCGGTGAAATTTAAATATAGTTCCCATATATATGCTCGTCAGATTTGCAATAATGTTGTCAACTGTCCACCGTATAAATTACAGTTTGAATATATTTGCTCGAAATTTAATACAGATTGTTATAATCCATCTGAAAACATCCACCGACGCCCATCAAAATTGGTTCAGAATTAGATATAGCTCCCACTTTGTACCGATAGTGTAGGTGTAGGATATTATAAAGCCGACACCGAGCGACTTTTGCCTTTCCTTACTGTTTTTATACCCACCACCGACGGATGGGGGTATATTCATTTTGTCATTCCGTTTGCACATCGAAATATCCATTTCCGACCCTATAAAGTATATATATTCTTGATCAGCGTAAAAATCTAAGACGATCTAGACATGTCCGTCCGTCTGTCCGTCTGTCTGTTGAAATCACGCTACAGTCTTCAAAAATAGAGATATTGAGCTGAAATTGTGCACAGATTCTTTTTTTGTCCATAAGTTCGAAGATGGGCTATATCGGCCTATATCTTGATATAGCCCCCATATAGACCGATCCGCCGATTTAGGGTCTTAGGCCCATAAAAGCCACATTTATTGTCCGATTTTGCTGAAATTTAAGACAGTGTGTTGTCTTAGACCCTTCTACATCTTCCGTCAATATGGCTTCGATCGGTTCAGATTTGGATATAGCTGTCATATAGACCGATCCTCCAATATAGGGTCTTAGGCCCATAAAAGCCACATTTATTATCCGATTTTAATGAAATTTGGGACAGTGAGTTGCCTTAGGTCCTTCGACATCCTCCGTCAATATGGTTTAGATCGGTCCGGATTTGGATATAGCTGCCATATAGACCGATCCTCCAATTTAGGGTCATAGGCCCATAAAATCCACATTTATTATCCGATTTTGCGGAAATTTGGGACAGTGAGTTGTGTTAGGCCCTTCAACATTCTCCGTCAATTTGGCTAAGATCGGTCCAGATTTGGATATAGCATTCATATAGACCTATCCTCCGATTTAGGGTCTTAGGCCCATAAAAGCCACATTTATAATCCGATTTTGCTGAAAATTGGGGCAGTGAGTTTTCCTAGGCCCTTCGACATCGTTCGTCAATATGGCTCAGATCGGTTTAGATTTGGATATAGCTGCCATATAGACCGATCCTAAAATTTAGGGTCTTAGGCCCATAAAAGCCACATTTATTATCCGATTTTGCGGAAATTTGGGACAGTGAGTTGTGTTAGGCCCTTCAACATTCTCCGTGAATTCGGCTAAGATCGGTCCAGATTTGGATATAGCTGCCACATAGACCGATCTCTCGGTTTTAGGTTATGGAGCCAATAAAAACGCATTTATTGTCCGATGTTGCCGAAATTTGGGACAAAGAGTTATGTTAAGCCCCTCCACATATTTCTGCAATTTGGTCTAGATCGATCAAGATTTGCATATAGCTGCCATATAGACCGATCTCTCTATTTAAAGTCTTGGCCCCATAAAAGGCACATTTTTACTCCGATTGCACTGAAATTTGACACACTGATTTATATTATGCTCTTCGACATCCGTGTCGTATATAGTTCAGATCGGTTTATTTTTAGATATAACTTCTAAAAAGGCCAATATTTTGTTATATACAATTGAACAATAACTTTTACTTATTAGTATTTGGTCTAAATCGGAACATGTATTGATATAGCTGCTATGGGGCATAAGGTATGCAATTTTCACCGAATTTTGATAAAAGGTGGTTTACATATATACCCGAGGTGGTGGGTATCCAAAGTTCGGCCCGGCCGAACTTAACGCCTTTTTACTTGTTTTTTTTTTTTGGAAATTAATAAAAGACAAGTAAAAAGGCATTAAGTTCGGCCGGCCCGAACTTTGGATACCCACCACCTCGGATATATATGTATCCCCAATTTCGTCACAATCCGATGAAAATTGGATAACTTATGCACCCAAATTCGGCACGGACATTGAGTGGTCTTATAAATATAAGTCACTGTTGAATTTTGTATTTAAAATTTCAACAAAATCGGGTAGTAAATAAAGCATTTATGAGTTTCAGACCCTTAACCGGCACATCAGTCTATATGACAGCTACATCTAAATACAGTCCTATTTTTACCATATTTGGGTCTGATGGCGGGTGGCCTAAAATAACTCATTGTTTCAAATTTCAGCGAAAATGGATAAAAAAAATAATGTTTTAATGGCTTCAGACCTTTAATCGGGAGATCGGCCTATATGTCAGCTATATCTAAATATAGTCCGATCTGAACCATATTTAAGTCAGACGTTGGTAAGCCTTACAAGTAAAATAGTGCTGAGTTCGGCCAGGCTGAATCTTATATACACTCCACCATGGATCGCATTTGTCCAGTTCTTTTCTCGGCATCTCTTCTTAGGCAAAACAGGATATAAGAAAAGATTTGCTCTGCTATTAGAGCGATATCAAGATATGGTCCGATTTGGACCACAATTAAATTATATGTTGGAGACCTGTGTTAAATGTTAGCCAATTCGAATAAGAATTGCGCCATTTTGGGGCTCAACAAGTAAAATAGAGAGATCGATTTATATGGGAGCTGTATCAGGCTATAGACCGATTCAGACCATAATAAACACTTTTGTTGATGGTCATGAGAGGATCCGTCGTAAAAATCGGCAAATCAGGCAAATCGGATAATAATTGCGACCTCTAGAGACTCAAGAAGTCAAGATCTCAGATCGGTTTATATAACAGCTATATCAGGTTATGAACAGATTTGTACCTCATTTGACACAGTTGTTGAAAGTCATAATAAAATACGTCTTGCAAAATTTCAGCCAAATCGGATAGGAATTGCGCCCTCTAGAGCTCAAGAAGACAAGTTCCCAG
The DNA here is from genome assembly GCF_963082655.1 of Stomoxys calcitrans. Lineage (NCBI taxonomy): Eukaryota > Metazoa > Arthropoda > Insecta > Diptera > Muscidae > Stomoxys > Stomoxys calcitrans. The sequence continues at coordinate 96,729,117 of NC_081552.1, read as the reverse complement.
ATATGTTTACATGACAGCCATATCAGATTATGAGCCGATTTGAACTATACTTGGCACAGTTGTTGGATATCTTCATGCAAAAATTCATTCAAATCGGATAAGAATTGCGCCCTCTAGAGGCTCAAGAAATCAAGACCCAAGATCTGTTTATATGAGAGCTATATCAGGTTATGAATCTATTAAAACCATACTTAGCGCAGTTGTTGGAAGTGATACAAAAACACCACGTGCAAAAGACCCAAGATCGGTTTATATTGCAGCTATATCAAAACATGGAACGATATGACGCATTTACAATCCCAACTCCTTCGAAAGTTAGCGTGATTTCGATAGACGGATGGACAGACGGACATGGCTGGATCGACATAAAATGTCGCGACAATCAGTAATATATATACTTTATGGGGTCTCAGACGAATATTTCGAGTAGATACAAACAGAATGACGAAATAAGTATACCCCCATCCTACGGAGGAGGGTATAAAAAGGATAAAAGAAAAGATTTGCTCTGCTATTAAAGCGATATGAAGATATGGTCCGGTTTGGATAAGAATTGCGCCCTCTATGGCAGCTATATCATGTCATTGACCGATTTAAACCTGATTTACCACAGTTGTTGGAAGTCACAGCAAAACACGTCGTGCAAAATTTCATTCCAATCTGATAAGAATTGCGCCCTCTAGAGGCTCAAGAAATCAAGCCCCAAGACCGGTTTATATGGCAGATATATCCAAACTTGGACCGACATAGCCCATTTGCAATCCCAACCGACCTACACTAATAAAAGGTATTGGTGCAAAATCTCAAACAGCTAGTTTTACTGCTTCGAGAGTCAGCGTGCTTTCGACAGATAGACGGACGGACGGATGGACATGGCTAGATCGACATAAAATGTTACGACGATCAAGAATATATATACTTTATGGCATATCAGACGAATATTTCGAGTAGTTGAAAACAGAATGAAGAAATTTGTATACCCCTATCCTTTGGTTGAGCGTTTAAAAATACTCACTGTTTTAAATTTCAGCGAAATCGGATAAAAAATAAAGCTTTTATGGGCTTCAAACCCTTTATCGGGGATCGGTCTATATGGCAGCTATATCTAAATATAGTCCCATCCAAACTATATCGGGGGCGGATGTCGGGAGACCTAAAACTACGCACTGTTTTAAATTTCAGCGAAATCGGATAATAAATATGGCTTTTATGTGTTTCAGAACCTTTATCACGAGATCATCCTATATGGCAGCTATATCTAAATATAGTCTGACCTGATCCATATTTTGGTCAGACATCCGGAGGCCAAAAAGTACTCACTGTTTAAAGTGTCAGCAAAATCGGATAAAAAATTTAATTTTTTATGGGCAGTAGACCCTTTTTTGGAAAATTGGTCTATATAGCAGCTATATCCAAATATGGTCCGATTTGGTCCGTTCCAGAACTTAACCAGCGTGCATCAAAAAGACGTATCTGTGCCAAATTTCAGCTCAATATCTCAGTTTTTTAAGCCTGTAGAGTGATTACAACAGACGGACGGACATACACACGGACATCGTTAAATCGTCTTAAATTGTACGACGATCCAAAATATATATACTTTGTAGGGTTGGAAATTGGTATTTCCATGTGTTGTAAGAGACTTAATGAATATACCCCCTATCCTGCGATGGTGGGTATAAAAATTTACCGTTTAATCCAAAAAAACAAAACAAAAACAGTAAGAAAAGGAAAAAGTCGGGCGAAGCCGACTATATAATACCCTACACCACCTGGAGTACGTAGTACTTTTTATATGTAGAACTTTTCTCGAAATCTAGTAAGATTTTGGATACCTATTCAAATACTAAATAGAACCTTGTGAGATTTTCCTACGATAGGACAACAAATTTGGATTTCCACATACTTAAAAGGCCATATCAGATAACAGATTATATGGGAGTTATATCGAAACCTGTGCAAATTTTGATGACCCATACTGGGACGTCAAATAAAACATCTCCCGCCCTGAAATTTTGCGGATATATAAAAACGTCAAAGAAAGCACCTCGTGCCAAAGTTGGTAAAGATCGAACCAAAATTGAGGCCATAAAATTAGATATCGGATGAAAGCTATATTTGGGAGCTTAATCTAAATCTGAACCGATTTTTATAAAATTTTGCACACATATTGGGACGTCACAAAAAAAAAACGCTTTGTGCCAAATCTTGTAAGGATCGGACCAAAATTGTGGCTTCTATAGCTTTAAAAGGACACATCGGATGAAAGATATATATGGGAGCAAAATCGAACAACAAATGCGACCTGTACCTTGATTACAAGATTGGAATGAAATTTTGCACGACGTGGTTTTACCATAATATCCAACAACTATGCCAAGTATGGTTCAAATCGGTCCATAACCTGATATAGCTGCCATATAAACCGATCTCGGGTCTTGAATTCTTAAGCCTCTAGAGTGCGCAATTCTTATCCGATTGGAATGAAATTTCGCACGACGTGTTTTGTTATGATATTCAACAACTGTGCCAAGTATGGTTCAAATCGGTCCACAACCTGATATAGCTGTCATATAAACCGATCTTGGGTCTTGACTACTTGAGTCTCTAGAGGGCGCAATTCTTATCCGATTTGCACGAAGTATTTTGATATCTATCTAGCAACTGTGCCAAGTATGGTTCAAATCGGTTTATAACCTGATATAGCTGTCATATAAGCAGATCTGGGGACTTGACTTCTTGAGCTTCTAGAGGGCGCAAATCCTATCCGATTTGGCCGAAATTTTGCATGACGTATTTTATTATGACTTTCAACAACTGTGTCAAATAAGGTTTAAATCGGTTTATAACCTGATATAGCTGCCATTTAAACCGATCTGGGATCTTGACTTCTTGAGCCTCTAGAAGTCGCAATTTTTATCCGATTTGGCTGAAATTTTGAACGTCGGATCCTCGGTCTATAGCCTGATACAGCTCCCATATAAATCGATCTCTCTATTTTACTTATTGAGCCCCCAAAGGGCGCAATTCTTTTTCGAATTGGCTGACCTTTTACACAGGTCTCCAACATATAATTTAATTGTGGTTCGAACCGGACCATATCTTAATATCGCTCTAATAGCAGAGCAAATCTTTCTTTTATCCTTTTTTGCTTAAGAAGAGATGCCGGGAAAAGAATTGGACAAATGCGATCCATGGTGGAAGGTATATAAGATTCGGCCGGGCCGGATCTTGGGAACCCACCACCATGAATTCTGCTAAAATATGGGAGCTATACGTGGTTATAGACCGATTCGGACCGTACTTAGCACAGTTGTTCGAAGTCATAACAAAGTAAAGTTTCAGCCAAATCTGACCAAAATTGGCTAGCTTTACTCGTTCGACCGCTATCGTGATTTCGACAGATGGACGAACGGGCGTACGGACGGACATGGCTCAATCGACTCAGAATATATATCAAGAATATATATACTTTATGGGGTCCTACATCAATATTTCGAGGTGTTGCAAACGGAATGACTAGATTAGTATACCCCCATACTATGGTGGTGGGTATAAAAACATTAATGTATTGGCCTGATCCTCTCAGGTCATCGTATTCAAGGGATATTTGAGGAGGAGATCATGTTTAAATTATTCCTTAGTTGAAGAGAAGTACTTACATTGTAGGGCTACCCAAATAGTTATTAGAGTTTACAGAACCCTAAGAACCTTAATAATAACCCGAAAAACTTATTTAAAATACACAAATTATACTCCTTTTTCTTTACATATGAAAAACATAAATGTCCCGTATTAGTTGTCTACGCTAAATTTTGATTACATATATCCTTGCCTTTTTGTATTTATTTATTTCTTTTATTTTGTTGTTAACCCACACAACAACACCAGGGTGTTATGATTGACGGAGCTGTTTCCTTATTTTACATCATTGATATGAAGAACTAAGTATTCCAGGTATTATAAGGAATAATCAAGCAGATACCTCGGCTGCAGAGTATATGAGTTTGTGAAGAAATGTTAGAACTTTGATTTTTAAAAGATCATCGAAAGTTACTCCGCATAATTTTTTGGAATACTGGGATGTGCTTTCTTGCCGCAGGCGGTAAACGTATCTTAGGATGGCATTGTAAGCCGCACTGATTCGATAATGACTTTTTTTGTCGCAAGATGCAAATATTTCGATCCATACAGTAATTACGGAACTAGGTATATTTTTATACCCTCCACCATAAGATGGGGGGTATACTAATTTCGTCATTCTGATTGTAACTACTCGAAATATTCGTCTGAGACCCCATAAAGTATATATATTCTTGATCGTCGTGAAATTTTATGTCGATCTAGCCATGTCCGTCCGTCCGTCCGTCCGTCCGTCCGTCTGTCTGTCAAAAGCACGCTAACTTCCGAAGGAGTAAAGCTAGCCGCTTGAAATTTTGCACAAATACTTCTTATTAGTGTAGGTCGGTCGGTATTGTAAATGGGCCATATCGGTCCATGTTTTGATATAGCTGCCATATAAACCGATCTTGGGTCTTGACTTCTTGAGCCTCTAGAGTGCGCAATTCTTATCCGATTGGGATGAAATTTTGCACGACGTGTTTTGTTATGACATCCAACAACTCTGCCAAGTATAGTTCAAATCGGTCCATAACCTGATACAGCTGCCATATAAACCGATCTTGGGTCTTGACTTCTTGAGCCTCTAGAGTGCGCAATTCTTATCCGATTAGAATGAAATTTTGCACGACGTGTTTTGTTATTATATCGAACAACTGCGCCAAGTACGGTTCAAATCGGTCCATAATCTGATATAGCTGCCATATACACCGATCTGGGGTTTTGACTTCTTGAGCCTCTAGAGTGCGCAATTCTTATCCGATTGGAATGAAATTTTGCACGACGTGTTTTGTTACGATATCCAATAACTGTGCCAAGTATGGTTCAAATCGGTTCATAACCTTATATAGCTGTCATATAAACCGATCTTGGGTCTTGACTTCTTGAGCCTCTAGAGGGCGCAGTTCTTATCCAATTAGAGGGCGCAGTTCGATATCCAATAACTGTGCCAAGTATGGTTCAAATCGGTTCATAACCTGATATAGCTGTCATATAAACCGATCTTGGGTCTTGACTTCTTGAGCCTCTAGAGGGCGCAGTTCTTATCCAATTTGAATGAAATTTTGTACGACGGATTCTCTCATGACCATTAACATACGTGTTTATTATGGTCTGAATCGGTATATAGCCCGATACAGCTCCCATACAAATCGATCTCTCTATTTTACTTCTTGAGCCCCCAAGGGGCGCAATTCTTATTCGAATTGGCTGACATTTTACACAGGTCTCCAACATATAATTTAATTGTGGTCCAAACCGGACCATATCTTGATATCGCTCTAATAGCAGAGCAAATCTTTTCTTATATCGTTTTTTTGCCTAAGAAGAGATGCCGGGAAAAGAACTCGACAAATGCGATCCATGGTGGAGGGTATATAAGATTCGGCCCGGCCGAACTTAGCACGTTTTTACTTGTTGCTTATAGAACTCTGATATGTTAAGGTGTAAAAGACTAGCTTCTATAGAGTGTTCTGAGCATTCCAAACATTTTCTCGGAACAATTTTTATGTGGTCGTGACATGTAAACCGATCATTGAAAATTACTCGAAGATTTTTTATATCTTTGACAACAGTGGTTAATTGGTTATTCAATACAATGCCATCATCAATCGAGTTTTCATTTGCTTATTATGAAACATTTTGTTTTTGAAGGGTTTAGGATTAAACCATTGTTGTTCGCCTAAACATGAACATTAAGGACGTCCTCGTTCAGCAAGGCAATTCTAGATTGTACATCAGATTTGGGGCTATTTAAGTATAGCTGGACGTCATCAGCATAAACATAGAAATAAGAGTGTGTTTTATTATTCTGGAGATCCTGTATGTACAAAGAGAAAACAAGTAAAAGAGTGCTAAATTCGACCGGACTGAATCTTATATACCCTCCACCATGGATCGCATTTGTCGAGTTCTTTTCCCGGCATCTCGTCTTAGGCAAAACAGGGCATGAATATGATAGATTATCAGCTTGTGGATAATTTTCTCAAACACGTTAGATAAGAAAGGTAATATCGCTATTGGCCTATATTCTTTATTAGGTTTCAAAATAGGAATAATCTTACCGTGTTTCCATATATTAGGGAACGTGCTTGTTGTAATTATTGTATTGAAGATGTATGTAACCTGTGAAAGAGTGAATGGTAGAAGAAGCTTAAAGAAGTTTGGGTGTAAGATGTCAGATCCCACAGCATTGGATTTGATGGCAACGCAAGAGGATTGGACTTCTGATGGTGAAACACAGTTAAATTCAAAACATGTTGATAGGCTCAACGTATGTGCTACTGCAACTTTTTCACCAATATTTTTTATTTACACATTTTCCTGAACATGTATTATGGAAATTTTAATAAAAAATTGTGTTTTTTCATTTAAAATCAATAAAACGTAAAATTTCAAAATTGAAAACATTATCCCTTATCATATGACCACCACTGTACATTCGATTCAAAATGATATATCTTCACTTAATTGGAAATTGTGATATTTTAAGAGCTATAGGAAAGTTACAAAACACATACAATTCAGAAAAATTCATGAAATCTTTATTTGAATCGGTAGTACGGTCCAAATAATTTAATGCTTGAAGATAATTTCATTTCTCACGTATAAATGCTTCAATGTTGAACCGACTGTGAAGAAAATTGAACTACATATTGGGACATCAAGTAGTAGATCCAGCACCAAATTTGATAATAATCGGACATAAATTGTGGCTACTGCACCCATAGAAGTAAAATAGTAAATTTTTTACAAATTTACCATAAAGGCATACGACGGATGAAAGATATACGTGTATATGGAAGCTAGTATATCTAAATCTGAACCGATTTTTATACCCTCCACCATAAGATGGGGGGTATACTAATTTCGTCATTCTGTTTGTAACTACTCGAAATATTCGTCTGAGACCCCATAAAGTATATATATTCTTGATCGTCGCGACATTTTATGTCGATCTAGCCATGTCCGTCCGTCTGTCCGTCCGTCCGTCCGTCCGTCCGTCCGTCCGTCTGTCTGTCGAAAGCACGCTAACTTCCGAAGGAGTAAAGCTAGCCGCTTGAAATTTTGCACAAATACTTCTTATTAGTGTAGGTCGGTTGGTATTGTAAATGGGCCATATCGGTCCATGTTTAGATATAGCTGCCATATAAACCGATCTTGGGTCTTGACTTCTTGAGCCTCTAAGTGCGCAATTCTTATCCGATAGGGATGAAATTTTGCACGACGTGTTTTGCTATGATATCCAACAACTGTGCTAAGTATAGTTCAAATCGGTCTATAACCTGATATAGCTGCCATATAAACCGATCTTGGGTCTTGAATTCTTGAGCCTCTAGAGTGCGCAATTCTTATCCGATTGGAATGAAATTTTGCACGACGTGTTTTGTTATGATATTAAATAACTTTGCCAAGTATGGTTCAAATCGGTTTGTAGCCTGATATAGCTGCCATATAAACCGATCTTGGGTCTTGACTTCTTGAGCCTCTAGAGTGCGCAATTCTTATCTGATTGGAATGGAATTTCGCACGACATGTTTTGTTATGATACCCAACAAGTGTGCCAAGTATGGTTTGAATCCGCCCATAACCTGATATAGCTGCCATATAAACCGATCTTGGGTCTTGACTTCTTGAGCCTCTAGAGGGCACAATTCTTATCCGATTTGAATGAAATTTTGCATGACGTATTTTATTTTTACTTTCAACAACTGTGTCAAATAAGGTTCAAATCGGTTAATAACCTGATATAGCTGCCATATAAACCGATCTGGGATCCTGACTTCTTGACCCCTAGAGGTCGCAATTATTATCCGATATGCCTGAAATTTTGTACGACGGATCCTCTCATGACCATCAACAAACGTGTTTATTATGGTCTGAATCGGTCTATAGCCCGATACAGCTCCCATATAAATCGTTCTCTCTATTTTACTTCGTGAGCCCCAATGGGCGCAATTCTTATACGAATTGGCTGAAATTTTACACAGGTCTCCAACATATAATTTAATTGTGGTCCGAACCGGACCATATCTTGATATCGTTTTAATAGCAGAGCAACTCTTTTCTTATATCCTTTTTTGCCTAAGAAGAGATGCCGGAAAAAGGACTCGACAAATGCGATCCATGGTGGAGGGTATATAAGATTCGGCCCGGCCGAACTTAGCACGCTTTTACTTGTTTTGCCTAAAAAGAGATGCCGGGAAAAGAACTCGACAAATGCGATCCATGGTGGAGGGTGTATATGATTCGGCCCGGCTGAACTTAGCACGCTTTTACTTGTTTCCAACTATAATATTTTTCATTCCTAGGAAATAAAACATTTTTGCTTATTTACATCAATATTGGACGCTTGCCTGAATTGATCTCCATTTTGAATGCCAAATACCAAACTGTGCACTGGTGACAAAATGCAAAGGTATCACTAATATGGAAAAATTATAAAATTAAAAGTCTAATAAAAACCAACAACATTTACATGTAAAATAAAAAAAAACCATAACAAGTAAAAGCGTGCTAAGTTCGGCCGGGCCGAATCTTATATACCCTCCACCATGGATCGCATTTGTCGAGTTCTTTTCCCGGCATCTCTTTTTAGGCAAAAAAGGATATAAGAAAAGATTTGCTCTGCTATTAGAGCGATATCAAGATATGGTCCGGTTTGGACCACAATTAAATTATATGTTGGAGACCTGTATCAGCCAATTCGAATAAGAATTGCGCCCTTTGGGGGCTCAAGAAGTAAAATAGAGAGATCGATTTATATGGGAGCTGTATCGGGCTATAGACCGATTCAGACCATAATAAACGCGTATGTTGATGGTCGTGAAAGGATCCGTCGTACAAAATTTCAGGCAAATCGGATAATAATTACGACCTCTAGAGGCTCAAGAAGTCAAGATCCCAGATCGGTTTATATGGCAGCTATATCAGGTTATGAACCGATATGAACCTTATTTGACACAGTTTTTGAAAGTCATAATAAAATACGTCATGCAAAATTTCAGCCAAATCGGATAGAAATTACGCCCTCTAGAAGTCAAGTCCCCAGATCTGTTTCTATGACAGCTATATCAGGTTATGGACCGATTTGAACCATACTAGGCACAGTTGTTGCATATCATAACGAAATGCTTCGTGCAAAAATTCATTCAATTCGGATAAGAAATGCGCCCTCTAGAGACCCAAGAATTCAAGACCCAAGATCGGTTTATATGGCAGCTATATCAGGTTATGAACCGATTTGAACCATACTTGGCAAAGTTGTTGGATATCATAACGAAACACGTGCAAAATTTCATTCCAATCGGATAAGAATTTCGCACTCTAGAGGCTCAAGAAGTCAAGACCGTAATTAATGAGGAAGAGACGGATACACCAGAGTTCGTTCCCAGCCTATAAGTAAAGGTGGTGTTTCTGACTCGAATTCAGAGAGCGACTTTGTCAATGAAACTGTCATCGGAGCCGAATAGAGAGACGAGGGCACCGGGATGACGGCAGCAGTGACTGATGACTTCGCCAAGCTCACAAGCTAACCAGAAAGGAGGAACTGGTTAACGATCGGATTTTTGAACATGTGCGGAACTCTGTAGAGTGTCCACCCATACAAATGATGAGCTGCGAGTTTAGAGGGGACATCTTTACGCTGCGTTTTGCGTCAGCGGAATGTATTGATACCCCTCAAACAGCTCCCGCTCCATGGGAGGGCGCAAGGCTCGACCTGGTGAGAAAGATGGATATCCCCCAGCTCACAAAGGCGATGGTCTTCATCAAGGGATGGGGCAGTAAATTTGCGACGGAACGCATGTTGGAATTCTTGGGCAAGCAAAACGAAGGTTTGGTCGCAGAGAAGTGGGAGGTCTTCCACAGGGAGGAGAAGGAGGAAGGAACTCTCTTTGTGGCTGGCATTGATCAAGTCTCCGTGACAAGTTTGGCTAAGACTCAAGGCATGGCGCACTACGGGAGCAAAGCTGTCTTTTTCAAGATTGGGAAGACTAGGATAGGCAGAAATTTTATTTTGCGACATCAGTCCGTAAAGTGGCAGGTTCAGAGACTCAACATCGCCCAAGAAACAGAGGGCCGACAACGATACAATCACGGCATTTCTCAATATTGGAGAGACTAGGAGAAGCAATGATACTAATACTAAAATATCAGACAATGCAGTGACGAGAGACCCAACACAGCCTAACAAACAGGAACCCGACGATGGACCCATCACCCACTTAAAGATTCGGAATACTGGGACAGGTAAAGATCCTAATATTGAAACATTAAGCAGCGCAGCGACAGGTGTCTCAATGCAACCCAAAGACTAAAAAGCCCATTTACTAACGATTTGGAAGGCTAAAATAGGCAAAGATCCTAGTATTGAAACATCATGCAGTAGAGGGAATGGAAACCCAATAAAGCTTAACGACCCAATAAAGGGACCCGACGATCGAACCATTACCGACTTTACAATGAGTCGGAAGACTAGATTAGACAAAGAACCTAAAACGATGACATCAGGCAGTGCAGTGACAGGAAAGTCAATGCAGTCTAAAGAACAGGAAGAAGACGGTGAGATCATAACCTACTCCCAAGATGCCCATTTGCTGGAGGACCAATTATTGAGATAATCCAGATAAACCTCCACCGATGCGAGACTGCTACACACGCTCTGATGGAGAAAATCAGCAAGGGCAAGATTTATATTGCCTTAATTCAGGAGCCGGCTCGTCCATGGAACAACGTTTCTGGACTGAACCATATCAACCATTATTCTATGCTAACACTGGTACACGGCCGAGGACCTGTGTTATTTGTCATAATAATTTGAATTATATATTTTCCCCAGAGTTGTCAACGTCGGTGGAGCAAACCTGCCATCACTTTATCTGCCTTTCGCCTCTCCGACACCGCCACCCACATCGGAGCTGAAACGGCTGGTGAGGAAAGCAAAACAGACAGGAAACAGACAGACAGGGTGCGACCAACACTAATAAGCGGGGCCAAGCCCTGGCAGAGTTCTTGAATACTAACGAACTTATAACATTTTATATTAGTAACAACGCTACCTTTGTTAATAAGATTATGGAGAAGGTATTAGATACGACGATATGTTCGCAAATCTAATCGATGAGGTTCAGGATTGGAGGGTCTCCATGGAACACTCTTTCTCTGACCATCGCTACATTAGGTCTAAAATAGCACGGCCAGCGCCGAATCTGATAAGCTTCCGGAATAGGTTGAAAACCAACTGGACAAAATTTGGAATGCTACTCAGAAGAAGACTCGGGCAAGATAATTTAGATTGTCTAAGCATAGGACAGATTGACGAAAATGTCAACAGTATTACGACTGCACTGGTGGGATCCTTCGAAGATAGTTGTCCTCTTCGGGAAAGGAAATCAGCCCAAGAAAAACCCTGGATGACCGGGGAGATTCGCAATATTGGAAAAGAAGTCCGCAGACTTTTTAACAGAGCACGTCGTAAAAAAGCGGAAGTTTATTGGGATGTGTATTACACATGGCTCAAGGAATACAATAAGATTACCAGAGCGTCAAAACGTGCCTCCTGCCACCAAGACAAAAAAGTTTCTGTCAAAGCCCAAGTCCAAACTGAATCTTTAGTAAACGACATGGGAGTGAGAGCAGAGACAACGGAGGACATGTTGAGGCTTTTGATGAAAACCTATTTTCCCCAGGATACGAAGGGACTCACGGAGACACAAGAATCTTGAAATAATGACGTTGATCGAAGGTTCGTCATTACGGAATTTATGGTGAAGTAATCCTTGAAGAGCTTCAAACCATTTAAGTCACCCGGACCTGATGGAATATTTCCGGCGTTACTACTGACAGAGGTAGAATATCTAGCGCCTCATCTGGCCAAAATTTCACAACGTGCCTAGGACTTGCATATACTCCGAAAGCCTAGCAGGGGGCAAGGGTGGTGTTTATACCCAAGCCCGGCAAAGCAAGTTTTGCTACACCAAACGCCTACAGACCCATACGCCTTACGCCCTTTCTACTCAAAACCATGGAACGTTTTGTGGATACCATGAAGAGTAGGACATCCAGCGAACTGCTCAAATACAAACAGCATGCCTATGTCAAGGGAAGGCCGGTGGAGACTGCCCAGCACGAGTTGTGCCTAAACGTACGCACTGGCAGTATGCATTGGCATCGCGGATTGGAGGAAGATTGAAATATGCCTCTTCACGAGGAAGACGAAGGTGGGCGAATTTAATGCAACACGTTTCCTCAATAAGACGATTTCGATATCTGACAAGGTCAAATACTTAGGTCTGATCTTGAACAGGAACCTAAATTGGAAGTGTCACATTCAGGAGCGTACTGAGAAGGCTCACAGATGTTGGGCACTGTGTAGGCCGCAGGCTCGAAATGGGACCTGAATCGGAGGGTAGTCCACTGGCTTTACAGGAGCGTGATTAGACCAATACTTACTTACGCCTCAGTAGTTTGATGTACTGCTGTGGAGAAAAAGTGCAACATAAGGACCATATAACAGGTTGAGAGAATATGATGTCTTGGCATAGGCGGAGCGATGAGGACCACGCCCACTAGGGCACTGGAGACTATTCTAGATATCCGACCCATTGACATACAGATTAAGAGTGAGGCAGGCACTACGGCTATGAGACTGGGCGATGGGAGAATGGATTGAGGATGGGAGCAGCTAATACCATCGCGGTATAATCGAGGCGACGATAGGAAACCTGGAAGGAAGGGAAGAGGTTTCCGATCGGATACTTGAGATGGACCTTGAAGTCGAGTGCGAGGCTCTGCTGCTATCGGCACCGTCTTCGATTGGCGGAACCCTAGCATTGCCATCTGGAAGATCATATTACACGGATGGATCAAAGCAAGAGGACAGAGTGGGTCTGGGGGTTTATATTGAGAGCCCAGGGACTGACAACTGTTTTAGACTACGTGACCATAATATGTTCCTGCAGGCGGAGATCCGGGCGATCACGGAATGCGTGAAGTGGTGTGGTGCTAACGGGAGAATTTCGAGTGTGAACATCTTTACCAACAGTAAAATTGCGATAAGGCAATAACAACCAGGACGGTAAGGTCACGAACAGTCTTGCAGTGTAAGAAGGAGATTAACGCCTTCTCTGAGGATGGCAAAATCCGCTTTGTTTGGGTGCCGGGCCATAACGTAGTAAGGTGAAATGAAAAAGGAAGACGATTTGGCGGTGAAGGCCAGAGGACTGCCGTCAATAAACTTGGTTAACCCGAAGCCTTTCGGGTCGACGCAGTCCGAGTTAAGGGAGTGGGCGACGAATGCGCATGCCACATTGTGGAACAGCGAAACGGTCGGTAGGACGTCGAAATCCTATGGGGGATCCAGATCGTGAGAAGACGAGGGTATTGCTGAAAGGAAGAAAGAAGGAGTATAGTATAGCTATTGGTATCATAACGGGCCACATAGGACTACGAGCCCACTTATGTAAAAAAAGCCACATTTATTATCCGATTTTGCTGTAATTTGGGACAGTAAGTTGTGTTAGGACCTTCGACATCCTTCGTCAATGTGGCTCAGATCGGTCCAGATTTGGATATTGCTGCCATATAGGCCGATCCTTCGGTTTAGGGTCTTATGCCCATTAATGGCGCATTTATTGTCCGATGTCGCCGAAATTTGGAAAAGTGAGTTTAGTTAAGCTCCTTGAAATACTTATGCATTATCGTACAGATATAGTTGTCATATAGACCGATCTCTCGGTTTTAAGTTTGGGGCCATAAAAGGCGCATTTATTGTCCGATTTCGCCGCAATATGGGACAGTGAGTTGTGTTAGGCCCTTCGACATCCTTCTTCAATTTTACTCAGATCGGTCCAGACTTCGATATAGCTGCCATATTGACCGATCTCTCGATTTAAGGTTTTGGGCGCCTAAAAGGCGCATTTACTGTCCGATGTTACCGAAATTTGGGACAAAGAGTAAAGTTAAGCCCCTCCACATAATTTTGCAATTTGCATATAGCTGCCATATAGACCGATCTCTCTATTTAAAGTCTTAGCCCCATAAAAGCGCATTTTTACTCCGATTGCACTGAAATTTGACACACTGATTTATATTATGCTCTTCGACATCCGTGTCGTATATAGTTCAGATCGGTTTATTTTTAGATATAACTTCTAAAAAGGCCAATATTTTGTTATATACAATTGAACAATAACTTTTACTTATTAGTATTTGGTCTAAATCGGAACATGTATTGATATAGCTGCTATGGGGCATAAGGTATGCAATTTTCACCGAATTTTGATAAAAGGTGGTTTACATATATACCCGAGGTGGTGGGTATCCAAAGTTCGGCCCGGCCGAACTTAACGCCTTTTTACTTGTTAATCCTATTTCACTGAAATTTGACAGACTAACTTATGTTATAATCGGTTCGGTTTATTTTTATACCCTCCACCATAGGATGGGGGGGTATACTAATTTCGTCATTCTGTTTGTAACTACTCGAAATATTCGTCTGAGACCCCATAGAGTATATATATTCTTAATCGTCGCGAAATTTTCTGTCAATCTAGCCATGTCCGTCCGTCTGTCCGTCCGTCTATCCGTCCGTCTGTATGGCATACTTGGCACAGTTGTTGGATATCGTAACAAAACACGTCGTTCAAAATTTCATTTCAATCGAATAAGAATTGCGCATTCTAGAGGCTCAAGAAGTCAAGACCCCAGATCGGTTTATATGGCAGCTATATCAGGTTATGGACCGATTTGAACCATACTTGGCACAGTTGTTGAATATAATAACGAAACACGCCGTGCAAAATTTCATTCAAATCGGATAAGAATTGCGCCCTTGCGCGCTCAAGACGTCAAGATCCCATACCGGTTTATATGGCAGCTATATCAGGTTATGGACCGATTTAAACCATTCTTAGTACAGTTGTTGATAGTTATAACAAAACACCTCATGCAAAATTTCAGCGAAATCGGATAATATTTGCGCCCTTTAGTGGCTCAAGAATTCAAGACCCCAGATCGGTTTATTTGGCAGCTATATCAGGTTATGGACCGATTTGAACCATGATTAATACAGTTGTTGAAAATTATAACAAAACACGTCATGCAATATTTCAGCCATATCGGATAGGAATAGCTTCATGTAGAGGCTCAAGAAGTCAAGACCCCAAATCGATTTATATGGCAGCTATATCAGGTTATGGACCGATTTGTGCAATACTTAGCACAGTTATTGGAAGTCATAGAAAAACACCACATGCAAAATTTCAGCCAAATCGGATAATAATTTCGTCCTCTAGTGGATCAAAAATTCAAGACCCCAAATCGGTTTATATGGCAGCTATATCAGGTTATGGACCGATTTGAACTATGTTTAACACAGTTGTTGGAAGTTGTAACAAAGCACGTCGTGCAAAATTTCAGCCAAATCGGATGGGAATTACGCACTCTAGACGCTCAAGAAGTCAAGAACCCAGATCTGTTTATGTGACAGCTATATCAGGTTATGGACCGATTTAAACCGTACATGGCACAGTTATTGGGAGTCATAATTAAACACCTTATGCAAAATTTCAGCCAAATCGATAAAGAATTGTGCCCTCTAGCGGCTCAAGGAGTCAAGATCAAAGATATGTTTATATGGCAGCTATATCAAAACGTGGACCGATATAGCCCATTTACAATCTCAACCTATAAATCTATACTAATAAGAAATATTTATGCAAAATTTCAAGCGGCTAGCTTTGCTCCTTCGAAAGTTAGCGTGCTTTCGACAGACACACGGACGGACGGACAGACGGACGGACATGGTTAGTTCGATTTAAAATGTCATGACGATCAAGAATATACATACTTTATGGGGACTTAGACGAATATTTCGAGGAGTTACAAACAGAATGACGAAATTAGTATACCCCCATCCTATGTTGGAGGGTATAATAAAGGACCAACAAGTAAAAAGGCGTTAAGTTCGGCCGGGCCGAACTTTGGATACCCACCACCTCGGGTATATATGTAAACCACCTTTCATCAAAATTCGGTGAAAATTTTATACCTTATACCCCATATGAGTTATATCCAAATATGTTCCGATTTGGACCAAATACTAATAAGTACATTAGCTATATCTAAAAAGAAACCGATCTGAACTATATACGACACGGATGTCGAAAAGCCTAACATAAGTCACTGTGCCAAATTTCAGTGAAATCGGATTATAAATGCGCCTTTTTTGGGGCCAAGACTTTAAATAGAAATATCGGTCTGTATGGCAGCTTTATATAAATCTTGATCGATCTAGACCAAATTACAGAAATATTTGAAGGGGCTTAACTTAACATTCTGTCCCAAATTTCGGCAACATTGGACAATAAATGCGCCTTTTATGTGCCCAAAACATTAAATCGATAGATCGGTCTATATGGCTGCTATATCCAAATCGGGACCGATTTGGGTCAAGTTGCATAAAAATGTCGAAGAGCCTAACACAAAGCACTGTCCCGAATTTCAGCGAAATCGGATAAAAAATGTGGCTTTTATGGGCCTTAGACCCTAAATCGGAGGATCGGTCTACATGGTAGCTATATCCAAATCTGGACCGATCTGAGCCAAAATGACGAAGGATGTCGAAGGGCCTAACACAACTCACTGCCCCAAATTTTAGCAAAATCGGATGATAAATGTGGCTTTTATGGGCCTAAGACCCTAAATCGGCGGATCGGTCTATATGGGGGCTATATCAAGATATAGTGCGATATAGCCCATCTTCGAACTTAACCTGCTTTTGGACAAAAAAAGAATCTGTGCAAAATTTCAGCTCAATATCTCTTTTTTTAAAGACTGTAGCGTGATTTCAACAGACAAACGGACAGACGGACGGACATGTCTAGATCGTCTTAGATTTTTACGCTTATCAAGAATATACATACTTTATAGGGTCGGAAATGGATATTTCGATGTGTTGCAAACGGAATGACAAAATGAATATACCCCCATCCTTCGGTGGTGGGTATAAAAAAGGTTCTATAATTACGGATATCTCTCTTTAGGGTACTTTAGCAAATTTGGACACAAAAAAGAGCATATAGGAGCTCCAAAAATAAAAAAAAAATTCCTTTGTGCTTCGAAGTTTTTGTTGTTATTGTAGCCATGGCCGTATGTGGAGGTGGCGATCCTCGTCAAGCTCCATAGATGAGAAAGCTCGTTCCGGAATCGCCGCGGGGACAAGATGGCCATTGGATATTTAAAGGCTCCAAAAACTCACTTGTCATATCGAAAATCGTAGGCAATCAGTATTTATGCAAGAGCCGGTGCAGTCCGGCTTCTTACTGAGTTTCTTCACTCGATACCGCTGATTGTCCGCGACTGTAGTTGCAGCTACTCCGTATGGTGCACTCCAATATCCCCAACCTTTGGACGCAGCTAAGCTTCTCGTGAAAACGATGAACACTACACAGTTTGGAGGTCAAAGTTCCAGCCTGTGTGGTGCTAATAGTTATCCCGTGCCGGGATGCCTTGTGTTAGTTGTAAAATGTTAGGCTCCTCCTCAACCGTCAAAAAAAGCAAACGCCAATGAATGATTCCCTCCAGCATAGGATGGGGGGTATACTAATTTCGTCATTCTGTTTGTAACTACTCGAAATATTCGTCTGAAACCCCATAAAGTATATATTCTTGATCGTCGCGACATTTTATGTCGATCTAGCCATGTCCGTCCGTCGGTCCATCCGTCAGTCCTTCTGACTGTCGAAAGCACACTAACTTCCGAAGAAGTAAAGCTTGAAATTTTGCTTGAAATTTTGCACAAATACTTCTTATTAGTGTAGGTCGGTTGGTATTGTAAATGGGCCATATCGGTCCATGTTTTGATATAGCTGCCATATAAACCGATCTTGGGTCTTGATTTCTTGAGCCTCTAGAGTGCGCAATTCTAATCCGGTTGGAATGAAATTTGGCACGACGTGTTTTGTTATGATATCCAACAACTGTGCCAAGTATGGTTCAAATCGGTTTATAACCTGATATAGCTGCCATATAAACCGATCTTGGGTCTTGATTTCTTGAGCCTCTAGAGAGCGCAATTCTTATCCGATTGGAATGAAATTTTGCACGACGTGTTTCGTTATTATATCCAACAACTGTGCCAAGTATGGTTCGAATCGGTCCATAACCTGATATAGCTGCCACATAAACCGATCTGGGGTCTTGACTTCTTGAGCCTCTAGAGTGCGCAATTCTTATCCGATTGGAATGAAATTTTGCACTACGTGTTTTGTTACGATGTCCAATAGCTGTGCCAAGTATGATTCAAATCGGTCCATAACCCTATATAGCTGTCCTATAAACCGATCTTGGGTCTTGACTTCTTGAGCCTCTAGAGGGCGCACTTCTTATCCAATTTGAATGAATTTTAGCACGTAGTATTTTGTTATGATATCCAATAACTGAGCCAAATATGGTTCAAATCGGTTCATAACCTGATATAGCTGTCATGTAAACAGATCTGGGGACTTGACTTCTTGAGCTTCTAGAGGGCGCAATTACTATCCGATTTGGTTGAAATTTCGCAAGACGTTTTTTTATTGTTACTTTCAACAACTGTGTCAAATAAAGTACAAGTCGGTTCATAACCTGATATAGCTGCCATATAAACCGATCTGGGATCTTGACTTCTTGAGCCTCTATAGGTCGCAATTATTAACCGATTTGCCTGAAATTTTGTACGACGGATTCTCTCATGACCACCAACAAACGTGTTTATTATGGTCTGAATCGGTCTATAGCCCGATACAGCTCCCATATAAACCGATCTTTCTTATGTACTTCTTGTTTTCTTTTACCCTTTGTTTGTCTAAAAAGAGATACCGGGAAAGAACTCGACAAATGCGATCAATGGTGGAGGGTATATAAGATTCGGCCCGGCCGAACTTAGCACGCTTTTACTTGTTTTTTGTTAAACACATCACAATTTCTTATGTCAATAGTGTTTTGAAAATGTACATGCACATACAAATAAAGAAAATTACAACATGGTGGCACAATCGTATATATAAATTGGTAGTAGATTAGGAGAAATCCCAAAATCGTAAGCATGTGAAAATTAAAACATTGACTTACGTATGTGCAAACGAAAAATTGAATTCGACATGCACAAACCGAAAAAGATTTGATTTCGAGCGATTGTTTTTTGTTCGTCTGGATTATTGTTCGACATCCACAAAACAGGCTATAAATTTAACTTCCAACGAGTTATTTCAATATAAAACTGTTACATTTTAAACATGGTTTGAAGACCTGCCTTTATAAAAACCACTTTTGGCACAACTTAAAAACTGGTAAATTTTTACCTTCAAGAAAGCTGGCATAGCATTCTCGCCAAATTTTACCCATATACAGGGTGGCTGATGAAAGCCGCTACCAAAAAAAAATGTAATAACTTTTTTTCTATTTAATAATAATAATTTAATAATTAATTTAATTAATTAATTAATTAATTTAATTAATAATAATTTAATAATTAATTTAATAATTTAATTTAACATGAATAAAAGAAAAATGTATTCCATACACCGAAAAAAAAATGTAGCAATATTCATCATTGTAGCAATATTCATCAGCCACCCTGTACAATAGCTCTACTAGTTTTTAAGATATTAATTTTATACAACTAGATTGGCTAGCTGTGCATTCTTTATTTTTTTTAGAGATCGAACTCGTAAAACTCTATAATAATATGCGGAAATGTCTGGAATATCTCTAACGGTTTATGAGTTATTGGACTTACAAAATTTCTTTTTATATAAGTCAAGGTATCGTCAATATTTTTTTTATTGTGTGACCATATGTGAATCGATTTTGACACCGTTGGAACGGATTCCTAGGTTCTTAACTTTTTTTAAAATAGTCCCACACGTCTGCTAACTAACTGTGAGAAACACCTAGATCCCAGATCGGTTTATGTGGCAGCTTTATCAGGTTATGAACCGATTTGAACCATACTTTACACAGTTGTTGAAAGTCATAACAAAACACGTTATGCAAAATTTCAGCGAAATCGCCCTGTAAAGGCTTAAGAAGTCAAAACCTCAGATTATATCCCAATTTCACCTATACTTGGCACAGTTGTTGAAAATCAAAACAAAACACCACGTGCAAAATTTCAGTCAAATCGGACTAAAATTGCGCCTTCTAGTGGCTCAAGAATTCAAGACCCAAGATCGGTAAACAAATGACCTCATTATTGCAATAATAGTCTAAATCGGACGAACATATATATGGGAGCCATATCTGCACCGATTTTTTCCAATTTCAATACGCTTCGTCTCTTGGCTAAAAGAAATACCTGTACCAAATTGGAAGATGTTTGGATAAAAAATTGCAACCTGTACTTTGTTCCCAAATTAACATAGCTATATCAAAACATGAACCGATATGGCCCATTTACAATCCCAACCGACCTACACCTATAAGAAGTATTTGTGCAAAATTTCAAGCTTCTAGCTTTATTGCTTCGAAAGTTAGCGTGCTTTCGACAGACAGACGGACATGGCTAGATCGACATAAAATGTCATGACGATCAAGAATATAAATTCTGTATGGGGTCTGGGACGAATATTTCGAGGAGTTACAAACAGAGGAAGGGTTTAAAAAACAACAAGTTATAGTCCGATTCGGACCATAAATGAATGCTGATTGACATTGTAGAAGTCATTGTGTAATATTTCAGTTCATTCGGATAAGAATTGATAGGTTTATATGGGAGCTGTATCAAGCTATTTATCGATTCAGACCATACTAGACATGTATGTTGAAGGTCATGAGAGAAGCCCTTGTACAAAATTTCAGATCAAATCGGATGAGAATTGCGCCCTCTAGAGGTTCAAGAAGTCAAGATCCCAGATCGGTTTATATGGCAGCTATATCAGGTTCTATATCGATTTACGCCATACTTAGCACAGTTATTGGAAGTCATAACATGCATAATTTCAGCCAAATCGGATGAGAATTGCGCGCTCTATGGGCTCAAGAAGTCAAAATCCAAGATCGGGTTATATGACAGCTATAACAGATTATGAAATGATTTGAATCATACTTAGCACAGTTGTTGAAAGTAATACCAAAACACTACGTGCACAATTTCAGTTAAATCGGACGAGAATTGCGCCCTCTAGACCAGTCACCAGTCAAGACCCCAGATCGGTTATATGACAGCTATATCAAAATATGGACCGATTTAAACCATACTTGGCACAGTTGTTGGATATTATAACAAAATACGTCAAATCGGATAAGAATTGCGCACTCTAGAGGCTCAAGAAGTCAAGACCCCAGATCGGTTTATATGCCAGCTTTATCAAAACATGGACCGATTTAAATTATACTTGGCATCATAACAAAACACGTCGTGCAAAATTTCATTCCAATCGGGTGAGAATTGCGCCTTCTAGAGGTTTAAAAAGTCAAGACCCAAGATCGGTTTGTATGGCAGCTATATCAAAACATGGACCGATATGGCCCATTTACAATACCAACCGACCTACACTAATAAGAAGTATTTGTGCAAAATTTCAAGCGGCTAGCTCTACTCCTTCGGAAGTTAGCGTGCTTTCGACAGACAGACGGACGGACGGACGGACATGGCTAGATTGACATAAAATTTCGCGACGATCAAGAATATATATACGATCAAGAATATATATCTCAGACGAATATTTCGAGTAGTTACAAAGAGAATGACGAAATTAGTATACCCCCCATCCTATGGTGGAGGGTATAAAAATAAGGGAAGACAAAAGACGGATGCAGCCGACTATATAATACCCTACACCTACCCTATAAGAGTCAATTGGGAGCTGTATCTAATTCTGAACCAATTTCATTAAATTTCGAGCTAATATGTTCAAAGTATAATAACTACGACTCTATAAGTGCAAATAGGACCATGTATATATGCATATCGAAGTTAAAAATCAATCTGAACCCATTTTTATAAAATTTTACAAAAATTTTTGTTTGTTTCTCTTTCGAGACGAGCTCAATGATCGGAGATGCAAATGGAAAAGGAAAGCCAAAGATAGCAACACACACCCACCACTATGGACGCGTTACGTCTTTGGTAAGAAGACTTTTCAACCATATTAGGTGTGATGGCTTCAAAGGCCGTGCGTTGGTATGTTGTATTTAAATTGTAAATTGTATTGCATCTGCGATACAATTACCACATTAACCAAGCTCGACAACCCTGCTTATTAGCTGTACTTTTCCCAATGCATATATTTTTGTGTAATGACAGACATTCTGTCTGTATCAAATTACACTTCTTCCGTACTACACATGATTTTGTCCATCTGTTCGAAGTTGTATTGATGGCTTCGAACTCTAAGACAACGGCAACAACGCTCGCTGCTGCTCCGTGTGTACAGGTTCGAATCCTGGCCGGGTCGAAAGAGAAACAAACAAAAATTGTAAAATTTAATGATCTCGCCCCAAGAGGCAAAAAAAAAACTTGAAAAATTTTAAAAAAATTTCAACAGTTATTAGAGAAATATATATATCAATTTTCGTGACAATCAGTTATTGCAAATTACCCAAATTGGACGAACATATATATGGGAGGTACATCTAAATCTCAACTGATTTCGAACAAACTCCTTAGATATCGTGGAAGTGCCCTAGGAAAGCTTTGTGCAAAATTTAAGGAAGATTTGTCAATAAATGCGCTTCTAGTAGATCTAATTTTGGGAGAATCGAATTACCAATGATCATATTATTGCAATATTGCTCAAAATCGCATCTAAACTTAAACCGACTTCGACCAAACTTCTTAGATATAGTGGTAGTTGGTAAGGAAAGGGTTGTGCAAAATTATGGGAGGGTTGGTACAAAAATGTGCTTGCAGAGGTTCTAGAATGGAAAATCGTTCGATATACATATATGGGAGCTATATCCAAATCTGAACCGATTTCTATGAAATTCACCAGTAGTACTGGGAGTCATAAGAAAGTTCTTATATGGGAGCTACATCTAAATCTCAACCGATTTCGAACAAACTCCTTTGATATCGTAGAAGTGCCCTAGGAAAGCTTTGTGCAAAATTTAAGGAAGATTTGTCAATAAATGCGCTTCTACTAGATCAAATTTTGGGAGAATCGAATTACCAATGACCATATTATTTCAATATTGCTCAAAATCGGACCAACATCTAAACTTAAACCGACTTCGACCAAACTTCTTAGATAAAGTGGTAGTTGGTAAGGAAAGGGTTGTGCAAAATTATGGGAGCGTTGGTACAAAAATGTGCTTGCAGTGGCTCTAGAATGGAAAATCGGGCGACATACATATATGGGAGCTATATCCAAATCTGAACCGATTTTTATGAAATTCACCAGTAGTACTGGGAGTCATAAGAAAGTCCTTCCTGCCAAATTCGACGGAATCGGTAAACAAATGACCTCATTATTGCAATAATAGTCTAAATCGGACGAACATATATATGGGAGCCATATCTGCACCGATTTTTTCCAATTTCAATACGCTTCGTCTCTTGGCTAGAAGAAATACCTGTACCAAATTGGAAGATGTTTGGATAAAAAATTGCAACCTGTACTTTGTTCCCAAATTAACATGGACAGACGGACATAGCTAAATCGAATCAGAAAGTGATTCGGAGTCGATCGGTATACTTATCAATGGGTCTATCTCTCATCCTTATGGGTGTTACATACAAATTCACAAAGTTTTAATACCTTGTACCACAGTAGTGGTGTAGGGTAAAAAAACGTTTTGCTACCGATGTCCATGCAAATTGCGACAACACATATACAAGAACAACAACAACATATTTCTATTTGTTCAAATGTTCCAGAATCCAGACGGTATCTGCGATAGTAGTGAGCTTGGATTACCATTGCGGGGTTTGAGAGTTCGATTCCCACCATAGACTTTGCTCTGTCACCTGTGTTTATGTCATAATAGACTACGAATTCCCCACGTGAGTCTATAACGGGACTGCCATTGCAACCTAACCTGATCTGATCTGAACCTGAGAATGTTCATAATGTAAATAAAATTCTCTACGATATTTTCTGATGTTCTTTACGGGAAAGCGGATGTTAAGATCAAATGCCGATGTGGATTTACTGGCTCACAAACAAAAACCGAAGCGATGAAAGAACAGTAGTCCATCGTGACGGAAACGCAACAGAAATACAAATAACGAATTACAAGAATTGCGAGCTGTGAACTTACGTATGAAAATTGTTACATATTTTGCCTCACTTTATTCATGGGGTTATGCTTTTCCTGAAAATGAATTGTTAGTAACTGCTGCTGTTGTTAAGTTTTGTTGATACAGAAAAGAAGGAACAATTTTAATTACATATTTGGTTTCTTTTTGCAAATGTGCAATTTCTAATCATTACTTATGCATGAGATACACGATGCTTTTAATTATTAAAAAATTCATTTGCATTCTTTCGCCTTATTTTTGCTCTTCAACTATAAAGGGTTGAGAAAAATTGCAGTATTTTATACTTCTAGTTTTTAGCCGTAATTGAGCAATCTTGAACGCCATAGTTTTCAGGGCAAGTCAAAACACTTGATGAATAAGTGGACAACTCTAATGAGCTCGGGGAGTTTTATGTAAAAGCTAAGTCGACCAACCTGAACTAAAGCTTTTTAGTCTAAACCAAGTAAAACTGCTTTAAAGATCAGAACAAAACATTTAAGTGCTAAGCTTATGTGGCATGTGACAAATGCTAACATTAAACGATGTTGAATGCTGGAGCAATTAAGATGAGGCGAAATAAAAGTTATGAAAGGTAAAAGGAATGTTGTTAGAATTTTAACGTAGTCGACTAAACATTTCTCACTTAAACGCCTAGAGTTTAATAATAAAATTTTTGTTTAATTTATGAAAATACTTGATTGAATTGTGTATCAGAGACGCTGAAGGAAAAAAGGACTATGTTTAACGAAAACCGTGTGGTAAAAACGATAGCAGAAAATTTAACGATTTTGGTATTCTATATTCACTTTTAACGATAATCAACATGAGAAAAACTGCAAGCTTGATACGAATAAATTGGTTTTCACTAAAGTTTTCCTTAATAATTGTTTACAATTTATTTATATTTTTGATGCTTTTAAATTAAAAACAGAAAAATTTAAGGATATGATAAAAACTATTTATTATTTTCGCCGATTCCTCTTTGTGCTTTTAATTGTTTGTGTAGAGTTACCAAAAAAAAGATAAAACAAATAAAAGCGTGCTAAGTTCGGCCGGGTCGAATCTTACATACCCTCCACCATGGATCGCATTTGCCGAGTTCTTCTCCCGGCATCTCTTCTTAGGAAAAAAGGATATAAGATAAGATTTGCTCTGCTATTAATATTTTATTACATGTTGGAGACCTGTGTAAAATGTAAGCCAATTCGAATAAGAATTGTGCCCTTTGGGGGCTCAAGAAGTAAAATAGAGAGATCGATTTATATGGGAGCTTTATCGGGCTATAGACCGATTCAGATCAAAATAAACACGTATGTTGATGGTCATGAGAGAGGTCGGACAATAATTGCGACCTCTAGAGGCTCAAGAAGTCAAGATCCAAGATCGGTTTATATGGCAGCTATATCAGGTTATGGATCGATTTGAGCCATACTTGGAACAGTTGTTGGATATCATAATAAAACACGTCGTGCAAAATTTCATTCCAATCGGATAAGAATTGCGCACTCTAGAGGCTCAAGAAGTCAAGACCCAAGATCGGTTTATATGGCAGCTATATCAGGTTATTAACCAATTTGAACCATACTTGGCACATTTATTGTATATAGTAACAAAACACGTCGTGCAAAATTTCATTCCAATCGGATAAGAATTGCGCACTCTAGAGGCTCAAGAAGTCAAGACCCAAGATCGGTTGATATGGCAGCTATATCAGGTTATGGACCGATTTGAACCATACTTGGAACAGTTGTTGGATATCATAACAAAACACGTCGTGCAAAATTTCATTCCAATCGGATAAGAATTGCGCACTCTAGAGGCTCAAGAATTCAAGACCCAAGATCGGTTTATATGACAGCTATATCAGGTTATGGACCGATTTGAACCATACTTGGCGAAGTTGTTGGATATCATAACAAAACACGTCGTGCAAAATTTCATTCAAATCGGATAAGAATTGCGCACTCTAGAGGCTCAAGAACTCAAGACCTCAGATCGGTTTATATGGCAGCTATATCAGGTTATGAACCGATTTGAACCATACTTGGCAAAGTTGTTAGATATCATAACAAAACACGTCGTGCAAAATTTCACTCCAATCGGATAAGAATTGCGCACTCTAGAGGCTCAAGAAGTCAAGACCCAAGATCGGTTTATATGGCAGCTTTATCAAAACATGGACCGATATGGCCCATTTACAAAACCAACCGACCTACACTAATAAGAAATATTTGTGCAAAATTTCAAGCGGATATCTTTACTCCTTCGGAAGCTAGCGTGCTTTCGACAGACAGACGGACGGACGGACAGACGGAGGACATGGCTAGATCGACATAAAATGTCGCGACGATCAAGAATACAAGTACTTTATGGGGTCTCAGACGAATATTTCGAGTAGTTACAAACAGAATGACGATATTAGTATACCCCCCATCTTATGGTGGAGGGTATAAAAAACGTCTTCCAAAATTTCAGCCAAATCGGATAGGAATTGCGCCCCCCAGAAGCTCAAGAAGTCAAGTCCCCAGATCTGTTTATATGACAGCTATATAAGGTTATGAGCCGATCTGAACCATACTTGGCACAGTTGTTGGATATCATAACAAAATACTACGTGCAAAATTTCATTCCAATCGGATAAGAATATCGCCGTCGAGAGGCTCAAGAAGTCAAGACCCAAGATCGGTTTATATGACAGCTATATCAAAACATGGACCGATATGGCCCGTTTACAATACCAACCGACCTACACTAATAATAAGTATTTGTGCAAAATTTCAAGCGGCTTGCTCTACTCCTTCGGAAGTTAGCGTGCTTTCAACAGACAGACGGACGGACGGACGGACATGGCTAGATCGACGTAAAATTTCACGACGATCAAGAATATATATACTTTGTGGGGTCTCAGACGAATATTTCGAGTAGTTACAAACAGAATGACAAAAATAGTATGCCCCCCTTCCTATGGTGGAGGGTATAAAAACGGTTAAAATCCACAAAGAAACCGATCACTTGATTTGATTTCCTAAGCAGCAACAGGAGACATATGGTATCTAAATATACCTATGTTTCACCGACGATAATTTTGATACTTTGGTATTTTTTTGTACGTTTGAAAGTATCACGGTACCCCCACCAGACATTTAGTACATTTTCGAGACTAACCACTTTTCATTATACATTCGAAGACAGAAGAAAGGAAAGAGTTAAAAATCTATAACTGACATTAGTAATGCGTTTGAGCATTAGGAAATATTTATTTCTCAGTTTTAATGTAATTCCTTAATATTATCAACGATGTAAACCTAGAAATTCCCCTAGAATCTCCAGAGATGAAGATAATACTTCCAGAAACGGTATTTTCCAATCACTACACTCGAAAAAAGTGAACCCCATATGAATAATAATTTAACTAAATGGGAGTAAAATTGACCATGACTTGGCGACTAAAATTGCTTTTTATTCCGTTTGATATACACAAATCCTTATTTTAGGTATGTGGGAGTATAATAAATTCAAGTTAAAATTTTCTATTTTCTATTCTGAACTCAATTTCAGCATATTTTGAACACATTTATTACGAAAATTCTTTTGCGTTCTAATATCAATTTCATACAAATTTGTCGTATTATAATTATATTAATTATATTAAATTAATTAATTATTATATTATTATTATTATAATTATTATATTAAATTAATTAAAATTAAATTAATTATAGAAATATTGATGTATTTCTTAAAAATTATTATATGAATGTTAATATATATATACGAAAATTAATTACAACGTATGAAGTATAAGCAGAATAAAAACAAATAAAAAGGCGTTAAGTTCGGCCGGGCCGAACTTTGGATACCCACCACCTCGGGAATATATATAACCACCTTTCATTAAAATTGGGTGAACATTGCATACCTTATGTTCCATAGCAGTTATATCGAAATATGATCCGATTTGGACCAAATACTAATATTGGGTTGCCCAAAAAGTAATTGTCGGTAATATAGTAGTAATATAGTCGGCGTTGACAAATTTTTTCAACGGCTTGTGACTCTGTAATTGCATTCCTTCTTCTGTCAGTTATCAGCTGTTACTTTTAGCTTGCTTTAGAAAAAAAGTGCGCGAAATTTTGTTTACATTTGTTTGTTTGGCGTCAATTTTAATAAGGGTACCACATGTATTGAAAGAAATTCATTTAACAAACCGAATTAACGCTTGTGATGTGCACCTTAAACGCAATGAATTCGATCCGTTTTTAAAACGAATCATAACTGGAGATGAAAAATGGATTGTTTACAACAACGTTAGTCGGAAACGATCATGGTCTAAGCATGGTGAACCAGCTCAAACCACTTCAAAGGCTTATATCCACCAAAAGAAGGTTATGCTGTCTGTTTGGTGGGATTGGAAGGGTGTGATATATTTTGAGCTGCTTCCAAGGAACCAAACGATTAATTCGGATGTTTACTGTCAACAATTAGACAATTTGAATACTACCATCAAGGAGAAGCGACCAGAATTGGTCAATCGTAAAGGTGTCATATTCCACCAGGACAACGCTAGACCGCACACATCTTTGGTCACTCGCCAAAAACTGAGTGAGCTTGGCTGGGAACTTTTGATGCATCCACCATATAGCCCTGACCTTGCACCATCAGACTACCATTTATTTCGATCTTTGCAGAACTCCTTAAATGGTAAAACTTTCGGCAATGATGAGGCTATAAAATCGCACTTGGTTTAGTTTTTTGCAGAAGTTCTATGAGCGTGGAATACTAATTTTGCCAGGAAGATGGCAAAAGATTATCGAACAAAATGGCAATTATTTATTTGATTAAAGTTCGTTCTAAGCGTTATTAAAAATGCATTTACTGTCTTTTAAAAAATCCGCAATTACTTTTTAGGCAACCCAATAGATATAAGTCTTTGTTCAATTGTGTATAACAAAAATATTGGTCTTTTTAGTAGCTATATCTAAAAGTAGTAGCTATATAAACCAATCTGAACCATATACAACATGGATGTCGAAAAGCCTTACATAAGTCAATGTGTCAAATTTCAGTTAAATCGGATTATAAATGCGCCTTTTTTGGGGCCAAGACTTTAAATAGAGATATCGGTCTGTATGGCAGCTATATATA
Organism: Stomoxys calcitrans; assembly: GCF_963082655.1. Taxonomy (NCBI): domain Eukaryota; kingdom Metazoa; phylum Arthropoda; class Insecta; order Diptera; family Muscidae; genus Stomoxys; species Stomoxys calcitrans. The sequence goes on along the minus strand of NC_081552.1, from coordinate 96,699,632 downwards.
AATCTTGATCGATCTAGACCAAATTACAGAAATATTTGAAGGGGCTTAACTTAACATTCTGTCCCAAATTTCGGCAACATTGGACAATAAATGCGCCTTTTATGTGCCCAAAACATTAAATCGAGAGATCGGTCTAAATGGCTGCTATATCCAAATCTGCACCGATCGGAGGCAAATTGACGAAGGATGTCGAAGAGCCAAACACAACTCACTGTCCCATATTGCGGCGACATCGGACAATAAATGCGCTTTTTATGGCCCCAAAATCTAAAACCGAGAGATCGGTCTATATGGCAGCTATATCCAAATCTGGACCGATCTGTGCCATAATACAGAAGAATGTCAAGGGGCATAACCTAACTCACTGTCCCAAATTTCGGCGACGTCGGACAGTAAATTCGTCTTTTATGGGCCTAAGACCCTAAATCGGATTATCGGTGTATATGGCAGCTATATCCAAATCTGGACCGATCTGAGCCAAACTGACGAAGGATGTTGAAGAGCTTAAGGCAACTCACTGTCGCAAATTTCAGCAAAATCGGATAATAAATGTGGCTTTTATGGGCCTAAGACCCTAAATCGGAGGATCGGTCTATATGGGGGCTATATCAAGATATAGCCCATCTTCGAACTTAACCTGCTTATGGACAAAAAAAAAAATCTGTGCAAAGTTTCAGCTCAATATCTCTATTTTTGAGGACTATAGCGTGATTTTAACAGACGGACAGACGGACGTATATTCTTGATCGTCGCGACATTTTATGTCGAACTGGCCATGTCCGTTAGTCTGTCCGTCTGTCTGTCTGTCGAAAGCACGCTATCTTCCGAAGGAGTAAAGCTAGCCGCTTGAAATTTTGCACAAATACTTCTTACTAGTGTAGGTCTGTTGGTATTGTATTGGGTTGCCCAAAAAGTAATTGCGGATTTTTCATATAGTCGGCGTTGACAAATTTTTTCACAGCTTGTAATGCATTCTTTCTTCTGTCAGTTATCAGCTGTTACTTTTAGTTTGCTTTAGAAAAAAAGTGTAAAAAAGTATATTTAATTAAAGTTCATTCTAAGTTTTATCAAAAATGCATTTACTTTCTTTTAAAAAATCCGCAATTACTTTTTGGGCAACCCAATAAATGGGCCAGATCGGTCCATGTTTTGATATAGCTGCCATATAAGCCGATCTTGGCTCTTGACTTCTTGAGCCTCTATAGTGCGCAATTCTTATCCGATTGGAATGAAATTTTGCACGACGTGTTTTGTTATGATATTCAAAACTGTGCCAAGTATGGTTCAAATCGGTCCATAACCTGATATAGCTGCCATATAAACCCATCTTGGGTCTTGACTTCTTGAGCCTCTAGAGTGCGCAATTCTTATCCGATGGGAATGACATTCTGCACGTAGTATTTTGTTATGATATCCAACAACTGTGCCAAATTTGGTTCAAATCGGTTCATAACCTGATATATCTGTCATATCAACAGATCTGTAGACTTGACTTCTTGAGCATCTAGAGGGCGCAATTCCTATCCGATTTGGCTTAAATTTTAAAAACCTATTTTATTCTTACTTTTAACAACTGTGTCAAATAAGGTTCAAATCGGTTCATAGCCTGATATAGCTGCCATATAAACCGATCTGGGATCTTGACTTCTTGAGCCTCTAGAGGTCGCAATTATTATCCGATTTGCCTCAAATTTTG